>NC_056459.1:21096857-21099357 GCF_018296145.1 Oncorhynchus tshawytscha
CCTCCTCTCTGGGCTCTGGGTGAAAAACATTAGAGATTTGAAATGACATGGCCGAGTGTCAACTCACACAAGGTGCCACACTGTCTCCCTACACGACCTTATAAGGAACTGAGGCAGCACTACTCTGCCTGGCGGAGGTAGACACCTTCTAATAGATCTGACCCCTTCACTGTCATGTAGCGTGACAGATACACAAGAGCAGTGATATGATATAAGGCCATAAAGAGGACCCGGTGTCATTCCTCCTGTCTCTTTTATCCACTCTATGAGGCATGTGATGTCTCGGCCTATGAAAGCCCTGGACGATGGACAATGTTATAGCTTTATACACTGAGTGTAAAAAACATTAGACTGACCAGGTGAATCTAGGTGACATAGACTGACCAGGTGAATCTAGGTGACATAGACTGACCAGGTGAATCTAGGTGACATAGACTGACCAGGTGAATCTAGGTGACATAGACTGACCAGGTGAATCTAGGTGACATAAACTGACCAGGTGAATCTAGGTGACATAAACTGACCAGGTGAATCTAGGTGACATAGACTGACCAGGTGAATCTAGGTGACATAGACTGACGAGGTGAATCCAGGTGACATAAACTGACCAGGTGAATCTAGGTGACATAGACTGACCAGGTGAATCTACTGTAGGTGAAAGCTATGATCCCTTATTGATGTCACTTCTATTAGTGTGGATGAAGGGGAGGAGACAGGTTAAAGAAGGATTTTCAAGCCTCGAGACAATTGACATGTAGATTGTGTATGTGTGCCATTCAGCGGGTGAATGGACAAGACAAAAGATTTAAGTGCCTTTGAACGGGGTATGGTTGTAAGTGCCAGGCAAACTGGTTTGAGTGTGTAAAGAACTGCAATGCTGCTGGGTTTTTCATGCTCAACAGTTTCCCGTGTGTATCAAGAATGGTCCACCACTCAAAGGAGTTCCAGCCAACTTGACACAACTGTGGGAAGCAAGAGAGTCCATGCCCGATGAATTGAGGCTGTCCTGAGGGCAAAAAGGGGTGCAACTCAATATTAGGTAGATGATCCTAATGTTTTGTACACTCAGTGTACATTAGCCTGTTTAGATGCCCTTACAGAGATGATTAAATCAATTACAGTATACCTCACACTATTATTATGTATGATATTCATATTAAAAGGTTCAAAACCAATTTAATTTGGTAAGTATGAAGGAAATTCAGTCCCGGGGAATGGATGTTGGATTACTTCCTGTCTGATGCCATATGGTAACGTAATAAAAAAAAAAGGATATGTAATTTAACGCTGCGCTGATAGGGCATTCTCAATTACTGGCCCAGGGTGTGAGATTAATGGGTGAAAAAAATGTTGAACGTGGCGTAATGTGACTTCATAGGGCTTGACGATCAAGGTGCTGATCCTTAGCAACATAGTGTGTGTCAGAAATGGCACCCTATTCCCTATATGGTGTAGTACATTTTGACCAGGACCCATAGGGCTCTGGTCAACAGTAGTGCAGTATATAGGAAATAGGGTGCCATTTCTGGGACCTAGACTAAGTTCCCCCTCGTGCCTTCTTACAGGACAGTGGGTGTATAAGACATCCATTACCTAAGTCACCTTCTGTCACACTAGTTTCAAGTTCCTAATTTTATTAGTCGTACGGGATACGTATTGCATACATCGTCCAATGAAATGCTTACTTGCAGATTCCTTTTCACCAATTCAACAACTATAATAAATAATGAAAGATAAGAATACCTAAATTAAACGTCTCAGTAGAATATATATATATTTTTTGCATAAGTATAATACAGAAAGGCACAATTTATAGTCCAATATTCACATGTATTTTGTAGCATGAATATATATATATATGTGTGTGTGTGTGTGTGTGTGTGTGTGTGTGTGTGTGTGTGTGTGTGTGTGTGTGTGTGTGTGTGTGTGTGTGTGTGTGTGTGTGTGTGTGTGTGTGTGTGTGTGTGTGTGTGTGTGTGTGTGTGAGTGAGTGAGTGCATGTGTGCTAAGGTGCAGAGAATCAGAGCATGTGGTCAGTCCAGTTCAAGTGTTCAGTAGTCTCATGGCTTGTAGGTAGAAACTGTCTCTGAGCCTGTTGGTATCAGACTTAATGCTCTGATACCATCTGCCCGACTTTAAGGGAGAGAACAGCTCGTGGCTGTGGTGTGTGGGGTCCTTGATGATGCTGCAGGCCTTCCTCAGGCACCGTTTCGAGTAGATGTCCTGGATGGGTGGGAGCACGGTCCCAGTGATGTACTGGGCCGTCTTCACCATCCGCTGGAGGGCCTTGGAGTTGTGGATGTCCTGACCGTACCAGGCCGGTCAGGACGCTCTCGATGGTGCAGCGGTAGTATTTGGGGGGGACCCGGGCGACATAAGGAATTTCTAAAACTGCCTTAAGAAGTAGAGACACTGTTGCGCCCTCTTGAGTGGTGGTGTTGTTGGTCCATGTCAAGTGCTCAGTGATGTGGACGCAGAGGTAACTAAAACTGCTGACTCT
>NC_056459.1:21104357-21214357 GCF_018296145.1 Oncorhynchus tshawytscha
AGGGAAAACACAAACCCTTTCTTTACAAGATGAAGATAATAAATAGTCTGTAACATGAAAATCGTGAACATCCATCACACTGAGATCAGATAATGAGAGAAGTAAACGGTTTATTTTTCTAAGTACATAGACTGACAAGGTTTAAGCCTGGGTCTCCTGTCTGCCACAAGACTGTTAGCCCACTGACCTCAAGCCTAGGAGACATTAGCTTGGGGAGCCAACACAAGTCTTCCGGTTACTCATCAGGTTTCAGGACCAGCTCTATTAAACCTTATGGTGAACCCACACCAAGTGTCTGGTGGAAAGCAGACTGAACCAGGTTTTCCTCTAGGATTTTGCCTGTGCTTAGATCTTTCCGTTTCTGTTTATCCTAAAAAAAACTCTGTAGTCCTTGCTGATGACAAGCATACCCATAACATGATGCAGCCACCACCGTGCTTGAAAATATGAAGAGTGGTTCTCAGGGATATGTTGTGTTGGATTTGCCCCAAACATAATGCTAAAGTAAATTCCTTTGCAACATTTTTTTCAGTTTTACTTTAGTGCCTTGTTGCAAACAGGAAGCATGTTTTGGAATGTTTTTATTCTGTACAGGCTTCCTTCTTTTCACTCTGTCATTTAGGTTGATATTGTGGAGTAACTACAATGTTGTTGATCCATCCTCAGTTTTCTCCTATCACAACCATTGAACTCTGTAACTGTTTTATAGTCACCATTGGCCTCATGGTGAAATCCCTGAGCGGTTTCCTTCCTCTCCGGCAACTGAGTTAGGAAGGACGCCTGTATCTTTGTTGTGGCTGGTTGTATTTATACATCATCCAAAGTGTCATTAATAACTTCACCATGCTCAAAGGGATATTCAACGTCTGCTTTGTTTTTTTTTTACCAATCTACCAATAATTGCCCTTCTTTGCAAGGCCTTGGAAAACCTCCCTGTTCTTTGTGGTTGAATCTGTGTTTGAAGTTCACTGCTCGACTAAGGGACCATACAGATAATTGCATGTGTGGGGTACAGAGATGAAGTAGTCATTCAAAAATCATGTTAAACACTATTAATGCACACAGAGTTAGTCCATACATCTTATTATTTGAATTGTTCAAATATTTTGACTTCTGAACTTTTTTAGGCATGCCTTAACAAAGGGGTTGAATACTTATAGACATTTCAGCTTTCATTTTTTATTAATTAAATAAAAAATCTAAAAACATAGTTCTACTTTGACATTATGGGGCATTGTGTGTAGCCCATTGACACATTGCAATCCCATCCATTTTAAATTCAGGCTGTAACACAACTAAATTAGAAAAAAAGTTAAGGGGTGTGAATACTTTCTGAAGGCACTGGAAGTGCGTTGTTAGATGCTTTTTTGCCCTTCCGTGTGCTTTTCCAACATTCTTGAAGGAGTTCCCACATATACTGAGCACTTGTTGGCTGCTTTTCCTTCACTCTGAGGTCCAACTCATCCCAAACCATCTCAATTGGTGGGAGGTCAGGTGATTGTGGAGGTCAGGTCATCTGATGCAACATTCCATCTCTCCTTGGTCAAATAGACCCTTACACAGCTTGGAGGTGTGTTTTGGGTCCTTGTCCTGTTGAGAAACAAATGATAGTCCCACAAAGCGCAAACCAGATGGGAAGTGCGTATCGCTGTAGAATGCTATGGTAGCCATGCTAGTTAAGTGTGCCTTGAATTCTAAATAAATCACGGACAGTGTCACCAGCAAATCACCCTCACACCTCCTCTTCCATGTTTCACAGTGGGAACCACACGTGTGGAGATCATCCGTTCATCCACTCTGCGTCTCACAAAGACACGGCTGAAGGAACCAAAAATCTCAAAGTTGGACTCATCAGACCAATGGACAGATTTCCACCGGTCTAATGTCCATTGCTCGTGTTTCTTATTATTATTGGTGTCCTTTGGTAGTGGTTTCATTGCAGCAATTTGTCCATGAAGGCCTGATTCAAGCAGTCTCCTCTGAATAGTTGATGCTGTGATGTGTCTGTTGCTAACATTTATTTGGGCTGCCATCTGAGGTGCAGTTAACTCTAATGAACTTATCCTCTGCAGGAGAGGTAACACTGGGTCTTCCTTTCCTGTGGCGGTCCTCATGAGAGAAAGTTTCATCATAGCTCTTGATGGTTTTTGCGACTGCACTTGTAGTGCTTGAAAGTTCTTTCTCTTTGCTTATTTGAGATGTTCTTGCTATAATATGGACTTGGTCTTTTACCAAATAAGGCTACCTTCTGTATACCAGCCCTACCTTGTCACAACACAACTGATTGGCTCAAACACATTAAGAAGGAAAGAAATTCCACAAATTCTTTTTAACAAGGCACACCTGTTAATTGGAATGCATTCCAGGTGACTACCTCATGAAGCTGAAAGAATGAGAGAATGCCAAGATTGTACAAAGCTGTCATCAAAGCAAATGGTGGCTACGTTGAATAATCTCACATATAAAATATATATTTCCAAATATATTTTCCATATGATTCCATATGTGTTATAGTACAAATAGTACAAATAAAGAAAAACCCTGGAATGAGTAGGTGTTCAAGTTTTTGACTGGTACTGTATATATTTAAATAATGTTGACATAAATGTAATGTTAAATCAACTGGGTTATATTTAGCTAATTGTAGGCTATTGCCTATAATATTATATAAGCCACCCCGATATTTGCAGCCGTAGGCTATAGCTTGTAATAGCCTATTTCTCTAGGAGCTGATCCGTCATCAGTATTGTGGAATAATTATCATGTTAAGGTAAGATTTGAATGGAGAAAGCTGATCCGAGAACAGCTCTGCCTTTCTTTCGATTCCGTCAGTTCTACACATGCTTTAACGACGCACTTAGTGAACGTTCTCTCTATAAGTGTGTGGGGTGGTACATCATATATGGCTTGTCATCTAAAGAGTCATTTAGCCGCCAACATCAGTGAAAACTGAAGCTAAATCACGCTCCTACTCTTAGTACGTTGGCAGTAATCATTGATATATTGGAACGGTGGAACATGTTGTGTGACATTAAGGCTCTTCCTGCTAATTTGTTCAACCTTCCCAAGTTCTCCCATGTCAACCTGCTCCTCTGGACACTCCACTGGCTTCCAGTTGAAGCTCGCATCCACTACAAGACCACGGTGCTTACCTACGGAGCAGCAAGAGGAACTGCCCCTCCCTCACTTCAGGCTATGCTAAAACCCTACACCCTAATCCGTTCTGCCACCTTTGACCCTCCCACCCCTACTGCCGGGCAGCTCCCGCAGCCCAGTCCAGGCCCTTCTCTGTCCTGGCACCCCAATGGTGGAACCAGCTTCCCCCTGAAGCTATGACAGCAGAGTCCCTGCCCATCTTCAGAAAACACCTGAAACCCAACCTCTTCAAAATATCTTAAATAATCCCCCTCCTCACCCCTCCTTATCCTAAATCAAATCAAATCAAATCAAATCAAATCAAATTTTATTTGTCACATACACATGTTTAGCAGATGTTAATGCGAGTGTAGCGAAATGCTTGTGCTTCTAGTTCCGACAATGCAGTAATAACGAACAAGTAATCTAACTAACAATTCCAAAAAAACTACTGTCTTATACACAGTGTAAGGGGATAAAGAATATGTACATAAGGATATATGAATGAGTGATGGTACAGAGCAGCATAGGCAAGATACAGTAGATGATAATCCGAGCAAGGGTAGAAGGGTAGATCCTGAACCAACACTAGCACTTGAACCCCCCCTTCTAGCTCTGACTATGCTAATAACTACTTTATTGAGGAAAAGTGTACTTACTATGCCTGTGATAAGTGGTTGTCTTACCTAGCTATCTTAATGAATGCACTAACTGTAAGTCGCGCTGGATAAGAGCGTCTGCTAAATGACTATAATGTAAAATAAATAATATAAATTATACATGGAGAGATGGAGAGATAGAGAGATAGAGGAGTGCGATGCCCCAGTTGAATATTTCATAGAGACAAAAGTGTTTGGTAGACAATGGTAAACGCCGGTAAACAACACAAGACAACCATGAGTCTGTTGCTGTGGAGTAAACAGTATGTGTTCTACACTTTGTTCTAAGGCTGCGTCCATATGCTCCCCGCATTGCAACTCAGAATGGTTTATTGATGTACCCAATTGCCGAGCATTCGTTGTTCTTAAGAGCTATTAAATATATAATGTGTAGGTGTCACCCTTTCGTCCTCACCATAAATTCAACTACAACTGCAGTACATTTCCAAAGGGATGTCATACATCAGTCTCAGTTGTTTCAAGTCTATTCTCCCTTTGACTACTGCTTAGAACAGCCAGCTGTGGTGTTCACTATTCAAACCTGACAAACAGGCCATCTTGTCTTTCTCTCCTTGACGGGAAACACTCCCCCATCCATGAAACTCAATCTCACCCCATAATTGGCTTCAATGGATCTATTACTAGAGGGAGAGACGTCAAAATGAAATTACACACATCAGGCTCCGGCCGTGCGATGCCCCTGTTGATTGTGCCTTTTTTTTTAAGGGTCTCTTTCACACCTCATTGGATTTCAATTAGCAGGTGATAGGCGCCGAGCAGGGCTGGCGTTGTCACTGCTAACCAGCTGCACTCGCTGACATTTTCACCACCAAGGTGTAGGAGAGAATTCATTTAGATCCTTTCTTTTCTTTTGGCGGGTGGCGGGTGGCAGGCAGAGGAGCGATGCTGGAATGTGGGACTGACAGCTCCACAACCTCCAATGGGGCCCAGGGGAGGATGGCCGACAGGCAGCCGGAAGAGGATAGCCTCTCCCTTGCTATGGAGCCGCCTGAGTGAGGCTCAGCTGGAGGCTCAGGGGTAACCATGCATCGTGTATTTTTTCTCTATCACCATAGTACTGTGCGGTAACCCTTTATTTTACAGCCTGGTAAGTTCTAGGGACTAGATCATCATAGGATGATCACAAAGTCAGAACAAAGCAATTCGTGCCGAGAACAATCGCTTCAAACATGTGTTTGAATAGCATAACAAGACACTATGAGATAGAAGTAAAGTTCTGCCTACCTCTCTTCCTTTCCTCGCTTCCTCTTTTCCCCTGCTGGAGTTCTGATCCGCACAGCTCCAGAAATATGACAAGGGAGTGAGGAGCAGATGGAACAGGTGGTCCCTAACAAGGACTCGAGCAGCAGGCTCCTGACAGCTTCAAATAACTGCTAAAAGACTGGAAAACACCAGTCAGTGAAACCTCTCCATACTCTGAATTCTCCACACAATAAGAGAGCAAAACAGATTGCAAATAATTCACTTACAAAATGACAGATGTCCTTGTGAAACTGCTTACCCATTTTGTCTGTTTTGCCTTCACACAAGCACCCACTTATTGAGACCGAGACACAAACATGTAGAAATGGTACACATAATTTTGAGCAAAGGCACGCATTTAGATACACATACACATTTAAGCACATGTACACACACATGCACACGCACACGCACACACACACACTGTGTTTCCTTCGTCTCTGGTGATGCTACCTCTTGGATACGGTCATGCACATGAGCAAATGAGCAGGGGGAGTTTGGGGTTTGACAATCTATCTCAGGCAGGCAGGCAGAGAGAGAGGGAGAGAGGGAGAGAGAAGAGTCAGGGTCATTCCAATTACATGGCATTCATTTGTTCTCTGTCCTTCCCTGGATACCATTCTTTAGTCTTGGCCGCATCCCCTGGAATACTAAGGTGTGGCCACAGGTACCAGACCCCACCCACTAGAGAGCACCAAGGAACAGCCATGAAGAAAACGACCACTTGTTACTTCACCGATTTGTCGTAAACTAGGTTTCCATACAGTTGGCCACAGATTTTCATGCAAATATTCAACAATCTGCATAAAAACAATATGCGCATGTTCCCACCAGTTTCCATCAAATTGACGTGTTGCAGCTAAAAGTCTGTGCGTGATGACATAATGCACATAAAAATACTGTTTGCGGTTAAATGTCCATGTGCCGAATAAGAAATGCAAGTTAAATGGGTTTCCTTCACATTTTCAAAAAACATTTAAAATTATTATTTGAACCCTTTTTCTCCCCAATTGGTAGTTACAGTCTTGTCCCATCAGCTGCAACTCCCGTACGGACTAGGGAGAGACGAAGGTCGAGAGCCATGTGTCCTCTGAAACACGACCCTGCCAAGCTGCACTGCTTCTTGACACACTGCTCACTTAAAACCGGCCGCACCAATGTGTCGGAGGAAACACTGCGCAACTGTCGACCGTGTCAGCGTGCATGCTAACCCAGACGACGCTGGGCCAATTGTATGCTCCTTCCTGGGTCTCCCGGTCGCAGCCTGCTGCGACACAGCCCGGAATCGAACCCGGATCTGTAATGACTGCTGTGCCACCCGGGAGACCCTGCATTTTCAACTCTACATTTCACAAAGCAATGTTGCGTTATATAGTGAGTGTGCCCACTGTGGCATTGGCACATGGTATCTAGCCAACCGCGCAGGCTAGAGGGCATGTATATCATACACGATGAGATTACTACGGACAAAAGAGCGAGACTTTTTTTATTTGTCAAACGGCAGCCAAGCAACAACATAATAAGACCCTCAATATTTATTGGAAAGGATAATCAAGATCCCCTTGCACTGTCATCGCCCATCTGAAATCTATTGAACTGCATGCTTTCCTGAGTCGTCGTGGGAGGACCACACAACATGTCATTGCGTGATTCCAAGTTTACCTCAATATGACGGTAAATAATATTTGCGTATGCAAGCGTTTCCACTGACATTTCTCACATAATACGTTTTATAGACACAAAGAGATCCCACCTTGTCTAGTGTATTTTGTTTAGTCAAAAATGTTTACGTTTACATCAGGCCTGAAATTATGACATGTAATTTACTCGCATGGGAAAGGTTGGATGGAAACCTGGTTAGTGATGACGATTAGAACATTGATTTATTGGGTTGATTCCAGATTTAGTCAAGTCAGTTCAAGCGACGGATTTAAAAAGTTTGAAAAGTGATAATGAATTTTCAATGATATTCCCCTGTATTAAGGAATAGTCATTCCCTGGATCAGTCAAGTTTATTTGGACTTGACCCCAACCCTGATGTTGTGATAGCAAGAATAGATTGTTTTACTGTTAACCTAAGACTGCTTGCATTCACTTGGTCTCCATTTACTTTAGTCTCTAAAGGGCAGGATGGCAGGAGTAGGTCTATCATAAGGGCCATAAACCAGCTTTAATGTGGCATTTTCAACTAAGGCTCCCTGTCCTGAGTTTTATCTGGGTGGAGAGTTCATGTCAAGTTGTAGGAGAAATCAAATATTGGTTCTTTACGTTTGCCACAAAGTATCTGCTCTGTTGGTTATAGCAGTGTATGTTTACAAACATGTTACATTCTTTATATACAGTCAAAAGTTTGGACACACCTACTCATTCTATTTTCTTTTTTAAAAACTATTTTCTACATTGTAGAATAATAGCGAAAACATCAAAAGTTAAATAACACATATGGAATCATGTAGTAACCAAAAATGTGTTTAAAAAATTCAAAGTAGCCACCCTTTCCTTGATGACAGCTTTGCACACTCTTGGCATTCTCTCAACCAGCTTCATGAGGTAGTCACCTGGAAAGCCTTTCAACTACAGTTTTGTTCAATTGCTAACATGCACTGGTCAAAACTGAAGTCACATTGTCAAAACTATTCACACAGTCAGTGAAACAGAAGTGTATGTGGACCAAACTCTGAATCATTTTTCATTGCTTTCACACAAAATGCATTCAATGATCACATTCTACTCATTCTCATTCTACTCATTCTACTCGCTAATCTCTGTTTATCATATATGCATAGTCACTTTAACTATACATTCATGTACATACTACCTCAATTGGTCCGACCAACCAGTGCTCCCGCACATTGGCTATCCGGGCTGTCTGCATTGTCTCAGCAGAATATATAATCATAATCATTCCAAACACAAATGATTGCAATTTCAGCTGAAACCTACCCAAGTGTCCTGTTTTTAGTCTCGTTACCAAACAAACAAAAGAGGACAGCTTCAGAATGATTTAGTTTGGAAACATGGATCAAAGAAGACAGGTTGGTGGGGAAAGAAGAGTGACAGGGAGAGGGAGACAGGTTGGTGGGGAAAGAAGAGTGTCACAGAGAGGGAGACAGGTTGGTGGGGAAAGAAGAGTGTCAGGGAGAGGGAGACAGGTTGGTTGGGAAAGAAGAGTGGCAGAGAGAGGGAGACAGGTTGGTGGGGAAAGAAGAGTGTCAGGGAGAGGGAGACAGGTTGGTGGGGAAAGAAGAGTGTCAGGGAGAGGGAGACAGATTGGTGGGGAAAGAAGAGTGTCAGGGAGAGGGAGACAGGTTGGTGGGGAAAGAAGAGTGACAGGGAGAGGGAGACAGGTTGGTGGGGAAAGAAGAGTGGCAGGGAGAGGGTGACAGGTTGGTGGGGAAGAAGAAGAGTGGCAGGGGGAGAGGGTGACAGGTTGGTGGGGAAAGAAGAGTGACAGGGAGAGGGAGACAGGTTGGTGGGGAAAGAAGAGTGGCAGGGAGAGGGAGACAGGTTGGTGGGGAAAGAAGAGTGACAGGGAGAGGGAGACAGGTTGGTGGGGATAGAAGAGTGGCAGGGAGAGTGGCAAAGGGAGAGGGAGACAGGTTGGTGGGGAAAGAAGAGTGGCAGGGAGAGGGAGACAGGTTGGTGGGGAAAGAAGAGTGGTAGGGAGAGGGAGAATGTGTGGATGACAAAGGACAGGAAGACCAGGAGCGGTGGTCTCTGATGAGATAAGGGCCACAATTATTGACCATGTTGTAAACCATTGTCTCTCTTTGAGAGTGGCCGGTTTAAGGGTGCAACCAAATCTGCAGCGTTCATAACTTGCATCAATAGTACACATTTTCAGTCAAAACAACAGGTGAGATGTGCACCCTTCAATGATAATTTAACTACACATTACAGTACAATTCATTATGTTCACATTTTTACATACACTGATATTTTGAAATATATTGAATGTTTTGTGTTTTTCAGTAGGATCCAAAGGTTTAATCCCACAGGAGGGAGAGGCAGAATATTATCAGATGCGCGGGACATTGCCATAGTTGACATGGTAATTGGCAACAATGCAATAAAACTGTGTGAAATTTGGGACAGAGTGCTGGCAGACAATATCACTTTTGGGAATGTTAATATGGTCAGCATAACAACAATTGCCAGAGTCCTAGAAAACATAAAATAAGGATGATGCAGTTGTATACTGTACCCTTTGAGAGAAACGGTGAACATGTGAAAGAACTCTGTTATCAATATGTTCAGGTAAGATACATACACAGCTATACATAATATAAAGTACTGTAAACTGTGGATTTACTGTATTTTAGAGAGTAATGGAGATGGAAGCCAGGTGAAGCTGGATTCAACCTGGCAAAAAGATGCTGCAGAGGAATAAATGTGATTGGACAGAGAGCAACTGTGAATGTCCCAGGCCAGAGAGGAGCTAACATCACAATGTGTGCAGCACTGTCCAATTATGGTTTGCTGTTACACAAACGCATCATTGGCCCAAACAATACAGAGAGGCTCATATCTTATCAGGATGACCTGCATAATTGACTTGTGCCAGCGGAGGAGAGAGGGGCAAGAAACTCCCATACTTTTGTTGTTATGTGAGATAATGTGGCATTCCACCACTCTGCTGCAGTCACAGACTGGTTTGCTGCACATCCCAGGATGTCAGTACTATTTCTGCCTCCGTACTCCCCCTTCCTAAACCCCATAGAGGAGGTTTTCTCTGCGTGGAGGTGGATGACCAACATCCACATGACCAGATGTCCTTACTGGATGCCATGAATGCGGGGTGTGGAGACACTTCTCCTGAAGACTGCCAGGGTGTGGAGACACTTCTCCTGAAGACTGCCAGGGTGTGGAGACACTTCTCCTGAAGACTGCCAGGGTTTGACTAGACATTCCAGAAGACACTTTCCAAGATGCATTGCCAGAGAAGACATAAGATGTGATGATGATGAGAACTTGTGGTCAAATGCAGGAGAGAGGGAGAACTAGAACCCTCACAGTACTCTACAGTATGAGTGATTATACTATACATGTTGATGAGAACTAGACCCCTCACAGTACTGTACAGTATGAGTGTTATACTATACATGTTGATGAGAACTAGAATCCTCACAGTACTGTACAGTATGAGTGTTATACTATATATGTTGATGAGAACTAGAACCCTCACAGTACTGTACAGTATGAGTGATTATACTATATATGTTGATGAGAACTAGAATCCTCACAGTACTGTACAGTATGAGTGTTATACTATACATGTTGATGAGAACTAGACCCCTCACAGTACTGTACAGTATGAGTGTTATACTATACATGTTGATGAGAACTAGAATCCTCACAGTACTGTACAGTATAAGTGTTATACTATACATGTTGATGAGAACTAGAACCCTCACAGTACTGTACAGTATGAGTGATTATACTATACATGTTGATGAGAACTAGAATCCTCACAGTACTGTACAGTATGAGTGTTATACTATATATGTTGATGAGAACTAGAACCCTCACAGTACTGTACAGTATGAGTGTTATATTATACATGTTGATGAGAACTAGAATCCTCACAGTACTGTACAGTATGAGTGTTATACTATACATGTTGATGAGAACTAGAACCCTCACAGTACTGTACAGTATGAGTGTTATATTATACATGTTGATGAGAACTAGAATCCTCACAGTACTGTACAGTATGAGTGTTATACTATATATGTTGATGAGAACTAGAACCCTCACAGTACTGTACAGTATGAGTGATTATACTATACATGTTGATGAGAACTAGAATCCTCACAGTACTGTACAGTGTGAGTGATTATACTATACATGTTGATGAGAACTAGAATCCTCACAGTACTGTACAGTATGAGTGATTATACTATACATGTTGATGAGAACTAGAATCCTCACAGTACTGTACAGTATGAGTGATTATACTATACATGTTGATGAGAACTAGAATCCTCACAGTACTGTACAGTGTGAGTGATTATACTATACATGTTGATGAGAACTAGAATCCTCACAGTACTGTACAGTATGAGTGATTATACTATACATGTTGATGAGAACTAGAACCCTCACAGTACTGTACAGTATGAGTGATTATACTATACATGTTGATGAGAACTAGAACCCTCACAGTACTGTACAGTAGGAGTGTTATATTATACATGTTGATGAGAACTATAACCCTCACAGTACTCTACAGTGTGAGTGATTATACTATACATGTTGATGAGAACTAGAATCCTCACAGTACTCTACAGTATGAGTGATTATACTATACATGTTGATGAGAACTAGAACCCTCACAGTACTGTACAGTATGAGTGATTATACTATACATGTTGATGAGAACTAGAATCCTCACAGTACTGTACAGTATAAGTGTTATATTATACATGTTGATGAGAACTAGAATCCTCACAGTACTGTACAGGAGGAGTGATTATACTATACATGTTGATGAGAACTAGACCCCTCACAGTACTGTACAGTATGAGTGATTATACTATACATGTTGATGAGAACTAGAATCCTCACAGTACTGTACAGTATGAGTGATTATACTATACATGTTGATGAGAACTAGAATCCTCACAGTACTGTACAGTATGAGTGATTATATTATACATGTTGATGAGAACTAGAACCCTCACAGTACTGTACAGTATGAGTGTTATACTATACATGTTGATGAGAACTAGAATCCTCACAGTACTGTACAGTATGAGTGTTATACTATACATGTTGATGAGAACTAGAATCCTCACAGTACTGTACAGTATGAATGATTATACTATACATGTTGATGAGAACTAGAATCCTCACAGTACTGTACAGTATGAGTGTTATACTATACATGTTGATGAGAACTAGACCCCTCACAGTACTGTACAGTATGAGTGATTATACTATACATGTTGATGAGAACTAGAATCCTCACAGTACTGTACAGTATGAGTGATTATACTATACATGTTGATGAGAACTAGAATCCTCACAGTACTGTACAGTATGAGTGATTATATTATACATGTTGATGAGAACTAGAACCCTCACAGTACTGTACAGTATGAGTGTTATACTATACATGTTGATGAGAACTAGAATCCTCACAGTACTGTACAGTATGAGTGTTATACTATACATGTTGATGAGAACTAGAACCCTCACAGTACTGTACAGTATAAGTGTTATACTATACATGTTGATGAGAACTAGAATCCTCACAGTACTGTACAGTATGAGTGTTATACTATACATGTTGATGAGAACTAGAATCCTCACAGTACTGTACAGTATGAATGATTATACTATACATGTTGATGAGAACTAGAATCCTCACAGTACTGTACAGTATGAGTGTTATACTATACATGTTGATGAGAACTAGAACCCTCACAGTACTGTACAGTATGAGTGATTATACTATACATGTTGATGAGAACTAGAACCCTCACAGTACAGTACAGTATGAGTGTTATACTATACATGTTGATGAGAACTAGAATCCTCACAGTACTGTACAGTATGAGTGATTATACTATACATGTTGATGAGAACTAGAACCCTCACAGTACTGTACAGTATGAGTGCTATACTATACATGTTGATGAGAACTAGAATCCTCACAGTACTGTACAGTATGAGTGTTATACTATACATGTTGATGAGAACTAGAACCCTCACAGTACTGTACAGTATGAGTGTTATACTATATATGTTGATGAGAACTAGAACCCTCACAGTACTGTACAGTATGAGTGTTATATTATACATGTTGATGAGAACTAGAACCCTCACAGTACTGTACAGTATAAGTGTTATACTATACATGTTGATGAGAACTAGAACCCTCACAGTACTGTACAGTATGAGTGATTATACTATACATGTTGATGAGAACTAGAACCCTCACAGTACTGTACAGTATAAGTGTTATACTATACATGTTGATGAGAACTAGAACCCTCACAGTACTGTACAGTATGAGTGTTATACTATACATGTTGATGAGAACTAGAATCCTCACAGTACTGTACAGGAGGAGTGATTATACTATACATGTTGATGAGAACTAGAACCCTCACAGCACTGTACATTATGAGTGTTTATACTATACATGTTGATGAGAACTAGAACCCTCACAGTACTGTACAGTATGAGTGTTATATTATACATGTTGATGAGAACTAGAACCCTCACAGTACTGTACAGTATGAGTGATTATACTATACATGTTGATGAGAACTAGAACCCTCACAGTACTGTACAGTATGAGTGTTATATTATACATGTTGATGAGAACTAGAATCCTCACAGTACTGTACAGTATGAGTGTTATACTATATATGTTGATGAGAACTAGAACCCTCACAGTACTGTACAGTATGAGTGATTATACTATACATGTTGATGAGAACTAGAACCCTCACAGTACTGTACAGTAGGAGTGTTATATTATACATGTTGATGAGAACTATAACCCTCACAGTACTCTACAGTGTGAGTGATTATACTATACATGTTGATGAGAACTAGAATCCTCACAGTACTGTACAGTATGAGTGATTATACTATACATGTTGATGAGAACTAGAATCCTCACAGTACTGTACAGTATGAGTGATTATACTATACATGTTGATGAGAACTAGAATCCTCACAGTACTGTACAGTGTGAGTGATTATACTATACATGTTGATGAGAACTAGAATCCTCACAGTACTGTACAGTATGAGTGATTATACTATACATGTTGATGAGAACTAGAATCCTCACAGTACTGTACAGTATGAGTGATTATACTATACATGTTGATGAGAACTAGAATCCTCACAGTACTGTACAGTGTGAGTGATTATACTATACATGTTGATGAGAACTAGAATCCTCACAGTACTGTACAGTATGAGTGATTATACTATACATGTTGATGAGAACTAGAATCCTCACAGTACTGTACAGTATGAGTGATTATACTATACATGTTGATGAGAACTAGAACCCTCACAGTACTGTACAGTAGGAGTGTTATATTATACATGTTGATGAGAACTATAACCCTCACAGTACTGTACAGTATGAGTGATTATACTATACATGTTGATGAGAACTAGAATCCTCACAGTACTGTACAGTATGAGTGATTATACTATACATGTTGATGAGAACTAGAACCCTCACAGTACTGTACAGTATGAGTGATTATACTATACATGTTGATGAGAACTAGAATCCTCACAGTACTGTACAGTATAAGTGTTATACTATACATGTTGATGAGAACTAGAATCCTCACAGTACTGTACAGTATGAGTGATTATACTATACATGTTGATGAGAACTAGAATCCTCACAGTACTGTACAGTATGAGTGATTATACTATACATGTTGATGAGAACTAGAATCCTCACAGTACTGTACAGTATGAGTGATTATATTATACATGTTGATGAGAACTAGAACCCTCACAGTACTGTACAGTATGAGTGTTATACTATACATGTTGATGAGAACTAGAATCCTCACAGTACTGTACAGTATGAGTGTTATACTATACATGTTGATGAGAACTAGAACCCTCACAGTACTGTACAGTATAAGTGTTATACTATACATGTTGATGAGAACTAGAATCCTCACAGTACTGTACAGTATGAGTGTTATACTATACATGTTGATGAGAACTAGAATCCTCACAGTACTGTACAGTATGAATGATTATACTATACATGTTGATGAGAACTAGAATCCTCACAGTACTGTACAGTATGAGTGTTATACTATACATGTTGATGAGAACTAGAACCCTCACAGTACTGTACAGTATGAGTGATTATACTATACATGTTGATGAGAACTAGAACCCTCACAGTACAGTACAGTATGAGTGTTATACTATACATGTTGATGAGAACTAGAATCCTCACAGTACTGTACAGTATGAGTGATTATACTATACATGTTGATGAGAACTAGAACCCTCACAGTACTGTACAGTATGAGTGCTTATACTATACATGTTGATGAGAACTAGAATCCTCACAGTACTGTACAGTATGAGTGTTATACTATACATGTTGATGAGAACTAGAACCCTCACAGTACTGTACAGTATGAGTGTTATACTATATATGTTGATGAGAACTAGAACCCTCACAGTACTGTACAGTATGAGTGTTATATTATACATGTTGATGAGAACTAGAACCCTCACAGTACTGTACAGTATAAGTGTTATACTATACATGTTGATGAGAACTAGAACCCTCACAGTACTGTACAGTATGAGTGATTATACTATACATGTTGATGAGAACTAGAACCCTCACAGTACTGTACAGTATAAGTGTTATACTATACATGTTGATGAGAACTAGAACCCTCACAGTACTGTACAGTATGAGTGTTATACTATACATGTTGATGAGAACTAGAATCCTCACAGTACTGTACAGGAGGAGTGATTATACTATACATGTTGATGAGAACTAGAACCCTCACAGCACTGTACATTATGAGTGTTTATACTATACATGTTGATGAGAACTAGAACCCTCACAGTACTGTACAGTATGAGTGTTATATTATACATGTTGATGAGAACTAGAACCCTCACAGTACTGTACAGTATGAGTGATTATACTATACATGTTGATGAGAACTAGAACCCTCACAGTACTGTACAGTATGAGTGTTATATTATACATGTTGATGAGAACTAGAATCCTCACAGTACTGTACAGTATGAGTGTTATACTATATATGTTGATGAGAACTAGAACCCTCACAGTACTGTACAGTATGAGTGATTATACTATACATGTTGATGAGAACTAGAATCCTCACAGTACTGTACAGTATGAGTGTTATATTATACATGTTGATGAGAACTAGAATCCTCACAGTACTGTACAGTATGAGTGTTATATTATACATGTTGATGAGAACTAGAATCCTCACAGTACTGTACAGTATGAGTGTTATATTATACATGTTGATGAGAACTAGAATCCTCACAGTACTGTACAGTATGAGTGATTATACTATACATGTTGATGAGAACTAGAACCCTCACAGTACTGTACAGTATGAGTGATTATACTATACATGTTGATGAGAACTAGAACCCTCACAGTACTGTACAGTATGAGTGATTATACTATACATGTTGATGAGAACTAGAATCCTCACAGTACTGTACAGTATGAGTGTTATATTATACATGTTGATGAGAACTAGAATCCTCACAGTACTGTACAGTATGAGTGATTATACTATACATGTTGATGAGAACTAGAACCCTCACAGTACTGTACAGTATAAGTGTTATACTATACATGTTGATGAGAACTAGAACCCTCACAGTACTGTACAGTATGAGTGTTATACTATACATGTTGATGAGAACTAGAACCCTCACAGTACTGTACAGTATAAGTGTTATACTATACATGTTGATGAGAACTAGAACCCTCACAGTACTGTACAGTATAAGTGTTATACTATACATGTTGATGAGAACTAGAACCCTCACAGTACTGTACAGTATGAGTGTTATACTATACATGTTGATGAGAACTAGAATCCTCACAGTACTGTACAGGAGGAGTGATTATACTATACATGTTGATGAGAACTAGAACCCTCACAGTACTGTACAGTATGAGTGTTATATTATACATGTTGATGAGAACTAGAACCCTCACAGCACTGTACATTATGAGTGTTTATACTATACATGTTGATGAGAACTAGAACCCTCACAGTACTGTACAGTATGAGTGTTATATTATACATGTTGATGAGAACTAGAACCCTCACAGTACTGTACAGTATAAGTGTTATACTATACATGTTGATGAGAACTAGAACCCTCACAGTACTGTACAGTATGAGTGATTATACTATACATGTTGATGAGAACTAGAACCCTCACAGTACTGTACAGGAGGAGTGATTATATTATACATGTTGATGAGAACTAGAACCCTCACAGTACTGTACAGGAGGAGTGATTATATTATACATGTTGATGAGAACTAGAACCCTCACAGTACTGTACAGTATGAGTGTTATACTATACATGTTGATGAGAACTAGAACCCTCACAGTACTGTACAGGAGGAGTGATTATATTATACATGTTGATGAGAACTAGAACCCTCACAGTACTGTACAGTATGAGTGTTATACTATACATGTTGATGAGAACTAGAACCCTCACAGTACTGTACAGGAGGAGTGATTATACTATACATGTTGATGAGAACTAGAACCCTCACAGTACTGTACAGTATGAGTGTTATACTATACATGTTGATGAGAACTAGAATCCTCACAGTACTGTACAGTATGAGTGATTATACTATACATGTTGATGAGAACTAGAACCCTCACAGTACTGTACAGTATGAGTGATTATACTATACATGTTGATGAGAACTAGAACCCTCACAGTACTGTACAGGAGGAGTGATTATATTATACATGTTGTTGATGTTTTTTTGTAATTATTATTGCAGCCCTGGAATTTCAGGATTTTTTTTTTTACAAGAAAATTACTATATGCAGAGATATAGAAAAAATGAAGTCGATTGAAGCAAATTGCTGCATTTCTGATACATTCTTGTTACATATACTGTAGTACTGTCAATGAAGTGAAAAGGTGTTATTCTTATTCTGTAATGAAATACTGATTTACGTGAAAAATCATTCACAATTCAAAGAAAAGTTAATTACGTAATGTTCCCTGTTGTTAGTGTTTTTTAGACCAGTGTGTTATGAGTGACAATGTTCGCTTTCTGAGTAAGAATGCCAGTGTTATGGTCGAACAAGTTTATTTTGAGACATGTATGAAGTGTTTTGGTTGTTTGAGTGAGTTTTGGAGGTGAGATGAACTGTTAAGCCAAGGTGCATGTTGGTGACGCAGACTGTGTGAAAAGTTTAGAAAATGTGGCTTCAGTATTGACAGATGCTTGTTAGCAATTGAATAAAACTGTAACAGGTGTACCTTGTCAAAAGGTTAATTTGTGGAATTTATTTTCTTCTTTAATGTGTTTGAGACTGTTGTGTTGTGACAAGGTAGGGATGGTATACAGAAGATAGCCCTATTTGGTAAAAGACCAAGTCCATATTATGGCAAGAACAGCTCAAATAAGAAAAACAACCGTCCATCATTCATTTAAGAAGCGGAAAAAACTGAGTCAATGCGGAAATTTCTAGAACTTTGAAAGTTTCTTCGAGTGCAGTCGCAAAAACCATCAAACACTATAATGAAACTGGCTCACATGAGGACCACCACAGAAAAGGAAGACCCAGAGTTACCTCTGCTGCAGAGGAGGCCAGGTCATCTGATGCAGGACTCCATCACTCTCCTTCTTGGTCAAATAGCCCTTACACAGCCTGGAGGTGTGTTTTGAGCACATATGTGGGAACTTCTTCAAGACTGTTGGAAAAGCATTCCTCATGAAGCTGGTTGAGAGTGTGCAAAGTGTCATCAAGGCAAAGGGTGGCAACTTTGAAGAATCTCAAATATAAACCCCGTTTTTTTACATGATTCTATATGCATTATTTCATAGTTTGGATGTCTTCACTATTATTCTATAATGTATGAAATAGCTAAAATAAAGAAAAACACTTGAATGAGTAGGTGTGTCCAAACTTTTGACTGATACTGTATTTTCAGTAATAATAACCTCAGAATAGTACCCCTGTGCAGTTTGTAACCCACAAGGTTCCATGGTTTCTTGAAATGTGTTATAGTCTGTGGGCTCTGCCCAGTCACTCCCTGGCCACACCCATTGTCATTTCCTGGGCTGCGTCTAGTACAGAAAAATGTACTGCAACGTTCAATTAAACGGAAACGGGGCTGTTCTGAACTAACAGTTGAAAAACGAGGAGGGGTTGGGAAAGCAGTCAACAAGCCCTTTACATATGTCACTCGTTGCTTCAAGCCACTCTAACCAAATGGGAAAAAAGTACCTCAAAGTCTGTTCAAGAACATTGAAGAATGTTCTGGGGAAGCGTGTCGTCCAGTACAAACTGCTATGCTCAATCGAACTGAACACACCCTACGTTTGAGTGTCAGGAAGGGGAGAAGCTATCTTCACTGTATGTCCTTGACAGAAATATTTGGTAACTGTTTATAGTTTAAAAGTTCTCATTCCATATGAGTGAGAACTTTTTCAAAGACTTGTAAGCGATATTGTACTGTTTATCAAAAATAGTTTCCTTTTCTGGACTTTTGATTTTGGAGAACCAAAGTGTGGAAGGCTAATTCTAAGGTCTACTTTATTTTCTTTATTTTTCCTTATATTTTGGGTTTTCTCTGAGGACTAGTTCTCCTTTAGATTGTTAGACAAGCTAGTAACTGAACAGGCAACAATCCATCCTTATTTCAGAGACCATTATAATTTATCTATTTAATAAATACATTTAATGAACAATAATTCAACCAACCTGTTGGAACGGTGGAACATGTTTCAACCTAGTTCTCATCAATTCAACCTGTTCAACCTCTCTTTCGTATCGTCTGAGATGCCCAACGATTGGAAAGCTGCCGCGGTCATCCCCCTCTTCAAAGGGGGAGACACTCTAGACCCAAACTGTTACAAACCTATATCTATTCTACCCTGTCTTTCTAAGGTCTTTGAAAGCCAAGTTAACAAACAGATCACCGACCATTTCGAATCTGACCGTACCTTCCCCGCTATGCAATCTGGTTTCAGAGCTGGTCATGGGTGAGCTGGTCAAGGTCCTAAACCATATCATAACCGCCATCAATAAGAGACATTATTGAGACATTCATCGACCTGGCTAAGGCTTTCGACTCTGTCAATCACAACATTCTTATTGGCAGACTCAACAGCCTTGGTTTCTCAAATGATCGCCTCTCTTGGTCCACCAACTACTTCTCCAATAGAGTTCATTATGTCAAATCGGAGGGCCTGTTGTCCGGCCCTCTGGAAGTCTCTATGGGGGTGCCACAGGGTTCAATTCTCGGGCCGACTCTCTTCTCTGTATACATCAATGATGTCACTCTCGCTGCTGGGGATTCTTTGATCCACCCCTATGCAGATGACACCATTCTGTATACCTCTGGCCCTTCGTTGGATACTGTGTTAACTAACCTCCAGATGAGCTTCAATGCCATACAACTCTCCTTCTGTGGCCTTCAACTGCTCTTAAATACAAATAAAACTAAATGCATGCGCTTCAAACGATCGCTGCCCGCACTTGCCCGCCCGTCCAGCATCACTACTCTGGACGGTTCTGACTTAGAATATATGGACGACTACAAATACCTAGGTGTCTGGTTAGACTGTAAACTCTCCTTCCAGACTCACATTAAACATCTCCAATCCAAAATTAAATCTAGAATCTGCTTCCTATTTCGCAACAAAGCATCCTTCACTCATGCTGCCAAACATACCCTCGTAAAACTGACCATCCTACCGATCCTCGACTTCGGCAAGGTCATTTACAAAATAGCCTCCAACACTCTACTCAACAAATTGGATGCAGTCTATCACAGTGCCATCCATTTTGTCACCAAAGCCCCATATACTGCCCACCACTGCGACCTGTATGATCTCGTTGGCTGGCCCTCGCTTCATACCCATTGCCAAACCCACTGGCAGCAGGTCAACTACAAGTCGTTGCTAGCTAAAGCCCCGCCTTATCTCAGCTCACTGGTCACCATAGCAGCACCCACCCGTAGCACGAGCTCCAGCAGATACGATATATCTAACTGGTCACTCCCAAAGCCAATTCTTCCTTTGGCCGCCTCTCCTTTCAGTTTTCTGCTGCCAATGACTGGAACGAACTTCAAAAATCTCTGAAGCTGGAGACGCTTACCTGCCTCACTAGCTTTAAGCACCTGCTGTCAGAGCAGCTCACAGATCATTGCACCTGTACATAGCTCATCTGTAAATAGCCCATCCAATCTACCTCATCCCCATACTGTATTTATTTATTTATCTTGCTCCTTTGCACCCCAGTATCTCAACTTACACATTCATCTTCTGCACATCCTACCATTCCAGTATTTAATTGCTATATTGTAATTACTTCGCCACCATGGCCAATTTATTGCCTTACCTCTCTTATCCTACCTCATTTGTACATGCTGTATATAGATTTTTCTACTGTATTATTGATTGTATGTTTGTTTATTCCATGTGTAACTCTGTGTTGTTGTATATGTCAAACTGCTTTGCTTTATCTTGGCCAGGTCGCAGTTGCAAATGAGAATTTGTTCTCAACTAGCCTACCTGGTTAAATAAAGGTGAAATAAAAAAAAAATTAAATTAAAAAGTAAGAAGGATATAGACAGGAAGAGAGACAGTAGACAGGGACAGCTAAGAGTGGAGGAGGGGAAATGGTGAGTAAAGAGCGTGATAGCAAAAGAAAGAGAACGAGTGACACAGAGAGAGAGAAGAAGAGAGGAGACAGAGAGAAGAATGAGAGAAGAGAGAAGAAGAGAGAGAAGAAGAAGAAGTGAGAGAGTGATGTCATCTAAGACAAGGTCCTTAGGCTACAACTGTAATGGCCTTGTCACTGCATGTTTCACTGTCTCAGCATCACACACTGTATCTAAAGACCTACAGAAAGAGAAGGTAAAAACCTTACTTTCTTCACCTAGTGTTTGAAAAGGACTAAAAAGAAAAAAATAATCCCTCAGGGCTTGTTCAAAATCAGCGTCAATGTGTCCCGTTCCGCTTGACTTGCTCCATTGTAAAGGGATGGGTTTGATGTTTCGGGGAGAGGCCTTTGTGGGAGACTGCATCATGTCCTGCGATGCCAGATATACTTGTGTGTGTGTGTGTGTGTGTGTGTGTGTGTGCGCGCTTGCGTGTACCTTTGTGGGAGACTGCATCATGTCCTGTGATGTTGGTGGGATGTAGGGAATAGTATAAGAGTACAACACTACACAGGTCAGAGTTCCAGGGTTAATGGAGGAGGCAGGACATCTGACACAGCAGCAGGAAGACACTTGTGTGTGTATGTGTGTGCAACTGTGCGTGTTAGAGTGTGTGTGTGTGTGTGTGTGTGTGTGTGTGTGTGTGTGTAGTATAACATGACAAACAATTTCCTCTCTGATTTCTCTGTGATGTCATGAGAGTAAACACACAGCCTCTGGCGAACTACTACTACTATCCATTAATAGTACGGGTAGAGAGGTTAAAACACACCAACCAGGTTCAACGGCTCACTGCACGCATTCATCTCTATGCATTGTTTATTTGGAAACGTACCTGTGTTGACAGAAGTTTGTTCTGTCTGCATGCTGGCTTCACTTTGCTTCTGTTTGACCTTGAATCCTTATTTCACCTGTGATATAAATATCCAGCCCAACAACTCCCACATTACCACACTACTGTTTAGACCTGGGCGGATCAGCTGTAAATAAGTCCCAAATGGCACCCTACACCCTTTATAGTGCACTACTTTGGACGGCCGCTGAAGGGCCTCTCGTCAAAGTAATACACTATATAGGGAATAGCGTGCCATTTGGGGATGCACACAAAGTATATCATCTAGAGGAAAATGCAGCTAAAGAAAGATGTTCTCACTGTCTGAATAAGGAACATTGGCTGCTTGGTTGTGGCTAGATGGAGTACAGATTAGGAGAACTAACGTAGCAGGTTAGGTGAAGAAACGCAGCATGTTAGGAAAATGAACGCAGTAGGTTAAGGGGAACTAACGCAGCAGGTTAGGAGAAATAAAGCAGCAGGTTAGGAGAACTAACGCAGTAGGTTAGGGGGCAGTAACACAGCAGGTTAGGAGAACTAATGCAGCAGGTTAGGAGAACTAACGCAGCAGAGAACTAAAGCAGCAGGTTACGAGAACAAACACAGCAGATTAGGAGAACTAACTCAGCCGGTTACTAGAACTGACACAGCAGATAACTCATTTAGCATATTAGGAGAACTAACGCAGCAGATTAGGAGAACTAATGCAGCAGGTTAAGAGGACTGACGCAGCAGGTTAGCAAAACTAATACAGCGGGTTAGGAGAACTAACGCAGCAGGTTAGGAGGACTAACGCAGCAGGTTAGCAGAACTAATGCAGCAGGTTAGGAGAACTAACGCAGCAGGTTAGCAGAACTAATGCAGCAGGTTAGGAGAACTAACGCAACAGGTTAGGATAACTAAAGAAGCAGATTAAGAGATCTAATGCAGCAGGTTAGCAGGACTAACGCAGCAGGTTAGGAGAACTAACGCAGCAGAGAACTAACACAGCAGGTTAGGAGAACTAATGCAGCAGGTTAGGAGAACTAACATAGCAGAGAACTAACGCAGCAGGTTAGGAGGACTAACGCAGAAGGTTAGCAGAACTAACGGAGCAGGTTAGGAGAACTAACGCAGCAGGTTAGCAGAACTAACGCAGCAGGTTAGGAGAACTAACATAGCAGGTTAGCAGAACTAACGCAGCAGGTTAGGAGGACTAACGCAGAAGGTTAGCAGAACTAACGCAGCAGGTTAGGAGAACTAAAGAAGCAGGTTAGGAGGACTAACGCAGCAGGTTAGGAGGACTAACGCAGTAGGTTAGCAGAACTAATGCAGCAGGTTAGGAGAACTAAAGAAGCAGGTTAAGAGATCTAATGCAGCAGGTTAGCAAGACTAACGCAGCAGGTTAGGAGAACTAACGCAGCAGAGAACTAACGCAGCAGGTTGGGAGAACTAATGCAGCAGGTTAGGAGAACTAAAGCAGTAGGTTAGGAGAAGTAACATAGGAAAGAACTAACGCAGCAGGTTAGGAGAACTAACGCAGCAGGTTAGGAGAACTAACGCAGTAGGTTAGGAGAAATAACACAGCAGGTTAGGAGAATTTATGCAGCAGGTTAGGAGAATTAGCGCAGTAGGTTAGGAGAGTTCTAACGCATTAGGTTAGGAGAACTAATGCAGTTGGTTAGGAGACTAGCAGAGTGGCCCTGGAGTAAAATCATGCAGATTGTAGAGAGGACTAGCAGAGTGGCCCTGGAGTGAAATCATACAGATAGTAGAGAGGACTAGCAGAGTGGCCCTGGAGTGAAATCATGCAGATAGTAGAGAGGACTAGCAGAGTGGCCCTGGAGTGAAATCATGCAGATAGTAGAGAGGACTAGCAGAGTGGCCCTGGAGTGAAATCATACAGATAGTAGAGAGGACTAGCAGAGTGGTCCTGGAGTGAAATCATACAGATAGTAGAGAGGACTAGCAGAGTGGCCCTGGAGTAAAATCATGCAGATAGTAGAGAGGACTAGCAGAGTGGCCCTGGAGTGAAATCATACAGATAGTAGAGAGGACTAGCAGAGTGGCCCTGGAGTGAAATCATGCAGATAGTAGAGAGGACTAGCAGAGTGGCCCTGGAGTGAAATCATACAGATAGTAGAGAGGACTAGCAGAGTGGTCCTGGAGTGAAATCATACAGATAGTAGAGAGGACTAGCAGAGTGGTCCTGGAGTGAAATCATGCAGATAGTAGAGAGGACTAGCAGAGAGGTCCTGGAGTGAAATCATGCAGATAGTAGAGAGGACTAGCAGAGTGGTCCTGGAGTGAAATCATACAGATAGTAGAGAGGACTAGCAGAGTGGTCCTGGAGCATACAGATAGTAGAGAGGACTAGCAGAGTGGTCCTGGAGTGAAATCATGCAGATAGTAGAGAGGACTAGCAGAGTGGTCCTGGAGTGAAATCATACAGATAGTAGAGAGGACTAGCAGAGTGGTCCTGGAGTGAAATCTACAGATAGTAGAGAGGACTAGCAGAGTGGCCCTGGAGTGAAATCATGCAGATAGTAGAGAGGACTAGCAGAGTGGTCCTGGAGTGAAATCATGCAGATAGTAGAGAGGACTAGCAGAGTGGCCCTGGAGTGAAATCATGCAGATAGTAGAGAGGACTAGCAGAGTGGTCCTGGAGTGAAATCATACAGATAGTAGAGAGGACAAGCAGAGTGGCCCTGGAGTGAAATCATGCAGATAGTAGAGAGGACTAGCAGAGTGGCCCTGGAGTGAAATCATACAGATAGTAGAGAGGACTAGCAGAGTGGTCCTGGAGTGAAATCATACAGATAGTAGAGAGGACTAGCAGAGTGGCCCTGGAGTGAAATCATACAGATAGTAGAGAGGACTAGCAGAGTGGTCCTGGAGTGAAATCATACAGATAGTAGAGAGGACTAGCAGAGTGGTCCTGGAGTGAAATCATACAGATAGTAGAGAGGACTAGCAGAGTGGCCCTGGAGTGAAATCATACAGATAGTAGAGAGGACTAGCAGAGTGGTCCTGGAGTGAAATCATACAGATAGTAGGGAGGACTATCAGAGTGGTCCTGGAGTGAAATCATACAGATAGTAGAGAGGACTAGCAGAGAGGTCCTGGAGTGAAATCATACAGATAGTAGGGAGGACTATCAGAGTGGTCCTGGAGTGAAATCATACAGATAGTAGAGAGGACTAGCAGAGTGGCCCTGGAGTGAAATCATGCAGATAGTAGAGAGGACTAGCAGAGTGGTCCTGGAGTGAAATCATACAGATAGTAGGGAGGACTATCAGAGTGGTCCTGGAGTGAAATCATACAGATAGTAGAGAGGACTATCAGAGTGGTCCTGGAGTGAAATCATACAGATAGTAGAGAGGACTAGCAGAGTGGTCCTGGAGTGAAATCATACAGATAGTAGAGAGGACTATCAGAGTGGTCCTGGAGTGAAATCATACAGATAGTAGAGAGGACTATCAGAGTGGTCCTGGAGTGAAATCATACAGATAGTAGAGAGGACTAGCAGAGTGGCCCTGGAGTGAAATCATACAGATAGTAGAGAGGACTAGCAGAGTGGTCCTGGAGTGAAATCATACAGATAGTAGAGAGGACTAGCAGAGTGGTCCTGGAGTGAAATCATACAGATAGTAGAGAGGACTAGCAGAGTGGCCCTGGAGTGAAATCATACAGATAGTAGAGAGGACTAGCAGAGTGGCCCTGGAGTGAAATCATGCAGATAGTAGAGAGGACTAGCAGAGTGGCCCTGGAGTGAAATCATACAGATAGTAGAGAGGACTAGCAGAGTGGCCCTGGAGTGAAATCATACAGATAGTAGAGAGGACTAGCAGAGTGGTCCTGGAGTGAAATCATACAGATAGTAGAGAGGACTAGCAGAGTGGTCCTGGAGTGAAATCATACAGATAGTAGAGAGGACTAGCAGAGTGGTCCTGGAGTGAAATCATACAGATAGTAGAGAGGACTAGCAGAGTGGCCCTGGAGTGAAATCATACAGATAGTAGAGAGGACTAGCAGAGTGGTCCTGGAGTGAAATCATACAGATAGTAGAGAGGACTAGCAGAGTGGTCCTAGAGTGAAATCATGCAGATAGTAGAGAGGACTAGCAGAGTGGCCCTGGAGTGAAATCATGCAGATAGTAGAGAGGACTAGCAGAGTGGTCCTGGAGTGAAATCATACAGATAGTAGAGAGGACGAGCAGAGTGTCCCTGGAGTGAAATCATGCAGATAGTAGAGAGGACTAGCAGAGTGGCCCTGGAGTGAAATCATGCAGATAGTAGAGAGGACTAGCAGAGTGGCCCTGGAGTGAAATCATACAGATAGTAGAGAGGACTAGCAGAGTGGTCCTGGAGTGAAATCATACAGATAGTAGAGAGGACTAGCAGAGTGGTCCTGGAGTGAAATCATACAGATAGTAGAGAGGACTAGCAGAGTGGCCCTGGAGTGAAATCATGCAGATAGTAGAGAGGACTAGCAGAGTGGCCCTGGAGTGAAATCATGCAGATAGTAGAGAGGACTAGCAGAGTGGCCCTGGAGTGAAATCATGCAGATAGTAGAGAGGACTAGCAGAGTGGCCCTGGAGTGAAATCATGCAGATAGTAGAGAGGACTAGCAGAGTGGCCCTGGAGTGAAATCAAAAGCAATCAGATACAGATCTGAGTAAATGTGTGTGTGTGTTTATCTACAAAGTCACACACCACTCTGCCTGTCTAACAACTCTCTCGTATCTCTCTTTTACGTTCTTTTCCCCGTCACCCTGCCGTTGCTATATGCTGCCGGTTAGAGAGTTGAAGCTCATTTCCTGCATTTCTATACAATTTTAAAACAGCAAAAATGATCCCAGTCTTTTTCACATTGGATGCTGTAGCTTCATTCCATCTACAAACACATAGCCTATTAGCTATACAATCAGCCTCTACACATTAACTCAGCACCGGGATTAAACTATAATTGAGGGATCTGTTCGTAGAAAAAGTAAACAAATATGTTTGCTTCACAGAACCAAAAAAGCAGCCCACAATGGCTTTGAAATGTTCTGAGATCTAATAACTGACTGAGCTTCCCTTTTAAAACACAAACACAAGCCTGCAGGCATACGCACACACATACACAGGCTAACGCATGCGCGCACGCACACACATGGCCGGCCCTAGCCTTTTGGGGGCCCTAAGCAAGATTTGAAATAGACATACAGGGAGAGGACGAAAGAGAAAATGAGACAAAGAATGATTGAGAGTGATAATGATGGAGGGAGAGAGGGGTAGAGGGAGGGAGAAAGGGAGCGAGAGGGGAGGGAGAGAGAGAGGGGAGGGAGAGGGGGAGAGGGAGGGAGAGGGGGATGGAGAGGGGGAGAGGGAGATGGAGAGAGGAATGGAGGGGGAGAGTGAGGGAGGGAAAGGGGGAGAGGGGGAGGGAGAGAGGGGAGAGAGAGGGAGAGGGGGAAGAGAGAGAGGGAGAGGGGGAGAGAGAGGGAGAGGGGGAGAGAGAGGGAGAAGGGGGAGAGAGAGAGAGGGAGAGGGGGAGAGAGAGAGGGAGAGGGGGAAGAGAGAGAGGGAGAGGGGGAGAGAGAGAGGGAGAGGGGGAGAGAGAGGGAGAAGGGGGAGAGAGAGAGAGGGAGAGGGGGAGAGAGAGGGAGAGGGGGGAGAGAAAGAAATCATGGCACCTGACATCTGATGTAGAATTAGAATGCCATGATGCTGTCCGTCTATGAAGGATGTAGAAAGCAACCCCTTCACACAGAGGTCAGGGTGGACGGTGGAGGTACATTGGGGATGTGAGGGTGAGGCGGTTTCCTTCCCAGACAGCCTGGCCCCCCAGGCGCCAAAGGAGAACGGACCTCACCTTAATCCAGCCGAGCAGGGAGGAGAGATTGGCTGCAATTGCAAATTGAACCCTCTACAACTGGGGCCTCTTGTCTCCGCTCCACCTCTCTTTTTTATTTTCTCTCTTCTCGCCCGCCATCAAGGTTACAGGTGAACCTGGAAAGAGGGCTCATTTAAGGCAGAGGTGCTAAATGGTCCTGAGGTTTCGGCCGTGTTTAGCATCGGCGCTAGGAAATCGATACTCTAATATCTCACCCAGGGCGCCAAAGGGTTTTTGACAAGACTGTTCTGTCAAGGAAATAATCAGTCACGAGGAGAGAGTGGGGAATGGAATCACTATGGTGTTTAGGATCACTAATTCTCCCCCCCCCCCCTCCCCCGCCTTGCCTGGGCCTACCTCGGTCAGGGAGGCGGCAGGCGGCCAGATCCAAGTTAATAGCCCTGTCAGGGTCTGGCTTGGCTGGGGCTGACACCTTTTGGCATGAGGGGGCCAGAGCTGGAGCTAGCACACTGTCACGCCTCACAGAACTACACCTCCATGCACACGCACACCCCTCACCACTACCCAACCCAGTGTGAGAGCACAGCAGTGTACTGATGGAGGATTTGAGGTCTTAAGAGGCTAATAGCTTTTCCAGGTAAATAAATCCACCATAATTGATAATTAGCTATTAGCATGTGTGTCAGCTGTTTGCTTTGGGTCTGGGTTAATGAATGCGTGTTTAAATGTACAATGTGTAGCCTTGAAAGAAGTACAGATGCTTTATGCCAGGAGGCTTTTTTCACATGATGTATGACCACAAATCTTCGCTACATGTGTATGTCATGCATGCTGATTACCAATAGGAGGTGCAAATGATCATGATAGGCTGAAAAACAAGAACCTGTTCACCAGAATTGCTTGAAATCCAAAAAGGTCAACATATCCATATCAAGATCTATCTGCTTAAATTGGCAGTCAGCAGTTGGAACAATAGCGAAGTGTTGCCTCCGCTCCTGCTTCGATAAACAGACAGGTGGGGCTGGAGAAATGTAACCACTCTCAAATTCATAGAAAGAGCTATGGATGCAAGGACTGACCATCCATGAGATACAATTCTAGTTTTAACCATGTTTTGAGGCTTCATAGTGTTTATTTACATTTATTTTGTTTACAAACATTGGAGTGAAACAAGCTTATATGTTGTGTTTATGGGGTATGACAGTTGAACTAAACTCATGACTCATTCTTCAAGAATCAAAAATGGAACTCCAAAAATGGATGACACAACTGCGGATTGTCCCTTTACCTGCCACTGTGGTTTGGATAACACAAAGGTTGTGTCCCAAATAGCACCCTATTTCCTATATTGTGCTCTACTTTTGATCAGGGCCCAAAACAGTGTGTGGTGGTAAAGAAACCCTTCCACTACTTCCTTCCTGCAACCTCAGGAGCCTCCCTCCCTCCCTCCAACCAAACCCAACCATAAACAGCTCTTAATGCATCTCAGCTGTCAGCAGCCAGCCAGGAAGGCAGTGAAAACCAGGCAGGCAGTACAGGTAGTCGCAGGCAGGCAGTAAACACAGATCATCTATTTTTGCCTTATTTAAAATGAGAGACTGGACTGGTCTCTATGTGATTCCATAATTACCGGAGCTCCAGTTTGTGGTTTGTGTATTAAAGCACTGTGTGTGTGTGTGTGTGTGTGTGTGTGTGTGTGTGTGTGTGTGTGTGTGTGTGTGTGTGTGTGTGTGTGTGTGTGTGTGTGTGTGTGTGTGTGTGTGTGTGTGTGTGTGTGTGTGTTAAAGCCTGGGCTGAGGAGCTGGCAGCGGCCCAAGATGGATCACTCGACTGGGTCATATACATTAAAGCACATCAGTATACATGATTAAAATGTCCTAGCGGTAGCATGTTGTATAAAAATGTGTATAGCAGATTAACTAACACGTTTGTGTTGTAACATAAAATTACTTTGACTTGATTTATGATCACTCCAAAAAATACGTTGGTCATTGAGTCCATATGATTGTATTAAGTCAGTCAGCTAGGAGACTGCAGTGTCTTAGACAATAATACCTGCGCTGTATTGTAACCTGTAACTTCTTTGTCTGCAGTGGATCCACCCCCAAAGGGCAACTTCACAAATTTTCCATTAAACGAGAAAGGCTATTAAAGCTTCCAAGGGAACCAGTGCTGTAGTAGTCAACGGAGCGGAACCCCTTTCATTTATTTCACTGGCTACTTTAAGGGACCCTGGTGGCAGACAAATAGCCAGGCAGCATCAACATTGAACACACACACACGAGCGTGCATGCACACACATAAATGCATGTACACACACACACACACACACTTATTTAACTGTTATCCTGGCTGCACCACTGCCAACCACCAACCATCTTTACACTTTAAAGTAGTTTGCTCTGTACTTGAGCAGGGTTAAGGTTAGTAGGTGATTCATCTCAGGGACAGTCATACTGTACCTGAACTCTCCTTCCAGTTTCTTCTACTTTGCTCGCCATCTTTCTAAACGAAAGCAAAAACAGATTCCCAGAAAATTAATTTCAAGACTCCAGCTGCTTTACCCTATGGGGTTATGTGGTAAAGATTCTGTATCTTGGAATTTAAACTGATATGCTCCCTTTCACCATTCATTCCCTTCACGTTATCAGTCTTTCACAAACGTGATACCCAACGAATATCGCATATCAGTTGGGATTCCAGACGAGTGAAGACAGTACAGTAGCTGGTAAATAAAACCCAAATAGAACCATATGCCCAATGTAGTGCACTATTTTTGACCAGGGCACATAGGGGTCTGGTCAAAACTAGTGGACTATATAAGGAACAAGTTGACAATTTGAGATGTAGCCAAAGTCAGGACCCGTGTCCACCCATTCCCTCGCAGTAACACTGAGAGGTTTTTGCCTTAAAGAGACAGATCCTTGATGCCCTTTGGAGGATGTTCAGCTCTGCTCTGCTGCAGTGGTCTGAAACCTGATTAATTGGCTTGTCAGCACAGTATTTTTATCCCCGTCCCCAGACGAGTGCAAGTTCTCAGTCCTTCCCCATGTCCTCTAGTGTCCTACACACAGTCAATGACAATGGAGGAACCCTGGGCTCCAGATCACACTCCCATTGGCTGATAAGGGGTATGGGGAATGTAGTCCCCTGATTGGTTAAGTAGTGACTTTCCTTATAGGAAGTGCTCACCTCATTGGCTGGGCAGGGATGTGGGTTGGCTGAGGTGAAGTAGCCATACTAATAGTTGATCTCTGCCTTCGGACTCCCTTTCTATCTGACACAGACTGTCACCGTCCCACCTGTGCATTCACTTGTGTATCTGTGTGTGTGTCTATGTGTGTGTCTGTGTGTGAGTGTGTGTGTGTGTGTGTGTGTGTGTGTGTGTGTGTGTGTGTGTGTGTGTGTGTGTGTGTGTGTGTGTGTGTGTGTGTGTGTGTGTGTGTGTGTGTGTGTGTGTGTATGTGTGTCTGTGTTGTGTGTGTGTGGTTGTAGGACACACTGGTTGTTAAGGAACAGTATACAGAGTAAACTCTAGGGACGGTTAGGAGGAGACAATAAGAGGGTTGGGAGCACCTTGGTGAGTATGTAAATTCAATCTGTACCACACACACGCATGCACGCTCAGACACACACACACTTGCACACTCGCACACACACGCATGCACGCTCGCACACACACACTTGCACACTCACACACACACACACACATGCACGCACACACACACACACACTTGCATACTCACCACACACACACACATGCACGCTCGCACACACACACACACACGCTCACACACACTCATGCACGCTCACACGCACGCTCGCACACACACATGCACGCTCACACACACAAACGCACATGCATGCTCACACACTCACACATGTACGCTCGCACACACACACACACACACACACACATGCACGCTCGCACAAACACACACTTGCACACTCGCACACACACACATGCACGCTCGCACACACACACACATGCATGCACGTTCACACACATACACACACGCATGCACGCTCACACGCACGCTCGCGCACACACATGCACGCTCACACACACAAATGCACATGCATGCTCACACACTCACACATGCACACTCGCACACACACCCACGCATGCACAATCGCACACACACGCACACACGCATGCACACACGCGCGCACACACTCATGCATGCTCACACACTCACCCACACGCATGCACCCTCACACACACGCACGCACGCACGCTCGCACACACACACATACATACATGCTCACACACATGCATGCACGCTCACACACACACACACACACACACACACACATAACATACAGATTGTTGCAGGTCTCAAAACAACAAGAAAAAAAGTCTACAGTTATGGATGGAAACAGTTTTTGCAATATATTTCTAATTTGTCTTTATTGCAGCAGTAGGCCCTCAGGCAATATGGTGTTGGTGGAAAGACTACAAAACAATTTGGTGATGGTGTGTCATGGAAAGACTACAGAAATACAATTGTGTGTTCACTAATAATAACAAATGATCTATAGAGCCTTGCCTCCACACAGAGCAGTGGAATGAGTGCAAAACAACAAGTAATACAAATAGTAACATGTCCTGTTGCAGGGAGCCCAACAGTGAAGGATTCTGATTAATTTGTCCATTTAAAGACACAGTGATACAGCATGATAATTGTACACATGTTCTTCCCTGAGATTTTATTCATTAGCTGTTCCATAAATCTATTTGACCTTCGGGACGTTCCTACAGCTAAATGAATGTGTTTGTGTAACTAAGAATTATTGAAGCAATACATGAAACAAGAAGAAGAAAAAGAAACAGTGGTTATGTGACAAAGGCATGTTACAACACTCTCCTTGGTAAAGAGATAAACCCAAACCTTACAAACACACAACTCTCCTTGGTAAAGAGATAAAACCAAACCTTACAAACACACAACTCTCCTTGGTAAAGAGATAAAACCACACCTTACAAACACACAACTCTCCTTGGTAAAGAGATAAAACCAAACCTTACAAACACACAACTCTCCTTGGTAAAGAGATAAACCCAAACCTTACAAACACACAACTCTCCTTGGTAAAGAGATAAACCCAAACCTTACAAACACTCAACTCTCCTTGGTAAAGAGATAAAACCAAACCTTACAAACACACAACTCTCCTTGGTAAAGAGATAAAACCAAACAAAACACACAACTCTTTGGTAAAGAGATAAAACCAAACCTTACAAACACACAACTCTCCTTGGTAAAGAGATAAACCCAAACCTTACAAACACTCAACTCTCCTTGGTAAAGAGATAAAACCAAACCTTACAAACACACAACTCTCCTTGGTAAAGAGATAAACCCAAACCTTACAAACACACAACTCTCCTTGGTAAAGAGATAAACCCAAACCTTACAAACACTCAACTCTCCTTGGTAAAGAGATAAAACCAAACCTTACAAACACACAACTCTCCTTGGTAAAGAGATAAAACCAAACCTTACAAACACACAACTCTCCTTGGTAAAGAGATAAAACCAAACCTTACAAACACACAACTCTCCTTGGTAAAGAGATAAAACCAAACCTTACAAACACACAACTCTCCTTGGTAAAGAGATAAAACCAAACCTTACAAACACACAACTCTCCTTGGTAAAGAGATAAAACCAAACCTTACAAACACACAACTCTCCTTGGTAAAGAGATAAACCCAAACCTTACAAACACACAACTCTCCTTGGTAAAGAGATAAAACCAAACCTTACAAACACACAACTCTCCTTGGTAAAGAATAAAACCAAACCTTACAAACACTCAACTCTCCTTGGTAAAGAGATAAAACCAAACCTTACAAACACACAACTCTCCTTGGTAAAGAGATAAACCAAACCTTACAAACACACAACTCTCCTTGGTAAAGAGATAAAACCAAACCTTAAAACACAAACTCTCCTTGGTAAAGAGATAAAACCAAACCTTACAAACACACAACTCTCCTTGGTAAAGAGATAAAACCAAACCTTACAAACACACAACTCTCCTTGGTAAAGAGATAAAACCAAACCTTACAAACACACAACTCTCCTTGGTAAAGAGATAAAACCAAACCTTACAAACACACAACTCTCCTTGGTAAAGGGATAAAACCAAACCTTACAAACACACAACTCTCCTTGGTAAAGGGATAAAACCAAACCTTACAAACACACAACTCTCCTTGGTAAAGAGATAAAACCAAACCTTACAAACACACAACTCTCCTTGGTAAAGAGATAAAACCAAACCTTACAAACACACAACTCTCCTTGGTAAAGGGATAAAACCAAACCTTACAAACACACAACTCTCCTTGGTAAAGGGATAAAACCAAACCTTACAAACACTCAACTCTCCTTGGTAAAGAGATAAAACCAAACCTTAAAACACACACAACTCTCTCCTTGGTAAAGAGATAAAACCAAACCTTACAAACACTCAACTCTCCTTGGTAAAGAGATAAAACCAAACCTTACAAACACTCAACTCTCCTTGGTAAAGAGATAAAACCAAACCTTACAAACACTCAACTCTCCTTGGTAAAGAGATAAAACCAAACCTTACAAACACTCAACTCTCCTTGGTAAAGAGATAAAACCAAACCTTACAAACACTCAACTCTCCTTGGTAAAGAGATAAAACCAAACCTTACAAACACACAACTCTCCTTGGTAAAGAGATAAAACCAAACCTTACAAACACACAACTCTCCTTGGTAAAGGGATAAAACCAAACCTTACAAACACACAACTCTCCTTGGTAAAGAGATAAAACCAAACCTTACAAACACACAACTCTCCTTGGTAAAGAGATAAAACCAAACCTTACAAACACACAACTCCAAAGAGATAAAACTTGGTAAAGAGATAAAACCAAACCTTACAAACACACAACTCTCCTTGGTAAAGAGATAAAACCAAACCTTACAAACACACAACTCTCCTTGGTAAAGAGATAAAACCAAACCTTACAAACACACAACTCCACTTGGTAAAGAGATAAAACCAAACCTTACAAACACACAACTCCACTTGGTAAAGAGATAAAACCAAACCTTACAAACACACAACTCTCCTTGGTAAAGAGATAAAACCAAACCTTACAAACACACAACTCTCCTTGGTAAAGGGATAAAACCAAACCTTACAAACACACAACTCTCCTTGGTAAAGAGATAAAACCAAACCTTACAAACACACAACTCTCCTTGGTAAAGAGATAAAACCAAACCTTACAAACACACAACTCTCCTTGGTAAAGAGATAAAACAAACAAAGGGATAAAAAACCAAACCTTACAAACACACAACTCTCCTTGGTAAAGGGATAAAACCAAACCTTACAAACACACAACTCTACTTGGTAAAGAGATAAAAACCAAACCTTACAAACACACAACTCTCCTTGGTAAAGAGATAAAACCAAACCTTACAAACACACAACTCTCCTTGGTAAAGAGATAAAACCAAACCTTACAAACACTCAACTCTCCTTGGGGTAGAGATAAAACCAAACCTTACAAACACTCAACTCTCCTTGGTAAAGAGATAAAACCAAACCTTACAAACACTCAACTCTCCTTGGTAAAGAGATATAAAACCAAACCTTATAAACACACAACTCTCCTTGGTAAAGAGATAAAACCAAACCTTACAAACACACAACTCTCCTTGGTAAAGAGATAAAACCAAACCTTACAAACACACAACTCTCCTTGGTAAAGAGATAAAACCAAACCTTACAAACACACAACTCTCCTTGGTAAAGAGATAAAACCAAACCTTACAAACACACAACTCTCCTTGGTAAAGGGATAAAACCAAACCTTACAAACACACAACTCTACTTGGTAAAGAGATAAAACCAAACCTTACAAACACACAACTCTCCTTGGTAAAGAGATAAAACCAAACCTTACACACACACAACTCTACTTGGTAAAGGGATAAAACCAAACCTTACACACACACAACTCTACTTGGTAAAGGGATAAAAACCAAACCTTACACACACACAACTCTCCTTGGTAAAGAGATAAAACCAAACCTTACACACACACAACTCTCCTTGGTAAAGAGATAAAACCAAACCTTACACACACACAACTCTCAGTTCAGCTTGTGTATCTCAGGGCTGTTTTGGATGTTTTGAGTTGATGTGGAGAACAGGTGAACAGGAGAACAGGTGAACAGGAGCTGAGGAAAGGGCAGGGTGAAGTAGACCAGTGCATTCAAACAGGCAGGGGAACTCACCCTGTTGGCAAAGACATAAATGTTGCACGAGCTGGAGCTTTTAAAGCACGACCCAATGCTTTGGAACTTAAGTTAATAATTATTTCAGAACTTGTGTGCTTTTGTGTGTGCGTTACGTGTGTGTACGTGTGTGTGTGTGTGTGTGTGTGTGTGTGTGTGTGTGTGTGTGTGTGTGTGTGTGTGTGTGTGTGTGTGTGTGTGTGTGTGTGTGTGTGTGTGTGTGTGTGTGTGTGTGTGTGTGTGTGTGCGTGGGTGGGTGGTGTAACAACTGAGTGCTTGTCTGCTTGTATTTGTGTGATTTGCCCCTGAACACTTACTTTCCCATCAAACACTGCTAACAGGTACATTTTGTATACTGTATGAAAAAATACCTCTGCTATTTCTGTGATGAATATTTTTTTTGACTTGAATGAATTTTACTCTGTGCTTTGAAGACCCCAAAAAGCCAATCAGTGTTTAATCAAAGAATTTCTCTCTCTTGTGTTTATTTTTTCTAAGTTGCAGGCAGACCTATTACAAAGACTTTTCATTGTTTGGGCAGCCTGCCCAACACTCACCCCTGATTGCAATGCTGATCATTTATCCAGTTACCAAGAGCACATTAACAAATATGAAGGGGGGAGGGAGGGATGGATGCAAGGGTAATGGAGGGATGGATGCAAGGGTACTGCCTTTTTACAGAATTTAAAGTAGTTACAGTAGTTTTACCTAGTTACAGTAGTTTTACCTAGTTACAGTAGTTTTACCTTGGCACTGCAAGTTTACAGAGCTTACAGTACTTTTACCTGGACACTGCCAGTTTACAGAGCTTACAGTAGTTTTACCTTGGCAGTGCCAGTTCACAGAGCTTACAGTAGTTTTACCTTGGCAGTGCCAGTTTACAGAGCTTACACTAGTTTTACCTTGGCAGTGCCAGTTTACAGAGCTTACAGTAGTTTTACCTTGACACTGCCAGTTTACAGAGCTTACAGTAGTTTAACCTTGGCAGTGCCAGTTTACAGAGCTTATAGTAGTTTTACCTGGGCAGTGCCAGTTTACAGAGTTTACAGTAGTTTTACCTTGACACTGCCAGTTTACAGAACTTACAGTAGTTTTACCTGGGCAGTGCCAGTTTACAGAGTAGTTTTACCTTGACACTCTTACAGAACTTACAGTAGTTTTACCTGGGCACTGCCAGTTTACAGAGCTTACAGTAGTTTTACCTGGGCAGTGCCAGTTTACAGAGCTTACAGTAGTTTTACCTTGGCAGTGCCAGTTTACAGAGCTTACAGTAGTTTTACCTTGGCACTGCCAGTTTACAGAGCTTACAGTAGTTTTACCTTGACACTGCCAGTTTACAGAGCTTACAGTAGTTTTACCTGGGCAGTGCCAGTTTACAGAGCTTACAGTAGTTTTACCTTGACACTGCCAGTTTACAGAGCTTACAGTAGTTTTACCTTGACACTGCCAGTTTACAGAGCTTACAGTAGTTTTACCTGGGCAGTGCCAGTTTACAGAGTTTACAGTAGTTTTACCTGGGCACTGCCAGTTTACAGAACTTACAGTAGTTTTACCTGGGCAGTGCCAGTTTACAGAGTTTACAGTAGTTTTACCTTGGCACTGCCAGTTTACAGAGCTTACAGTAGTTTTACCTTGACACTGCCAGTTTACAGAACTTACATTAGTTTTACCTTGGCACTGCCAGTTTACAGAGCTTACAGTAGTTTTACCTTGACACTGCCAGTTTACAGAGCTTACAGTAGTTTTACCTTGACACTGCCAGTTTACAGAGCTTACAGTAGTTTTACCTTGACACTGCCAGTTTACAGAGCTTACAGTAGTTTTACCTTGACACTGCCAGTTTACAGAGTTTACAGTAGTTTTACCTTGACACTGCCAGTTTACAGAGTTTACACTAGTTTTACCTTCTAGGTCCGTACAGAGTTGTCCGAGATGAATGTGGATGATGCTGTCAACATATCTTTGGATTTTAAATATAAAACATTGGTCTAGATGGATATCCACTGCGATTTTCACAGACTTTGGTATGTCACAATTACAGTGGCTGTGCGTTTTTGTGCATTCATGCATATGTCTGTTTGTGGTCGCCGTACTGTGTGTGTGTTCACTGTATGCATCTGTGCGTGTGTCTTTGAGTGAACGGGCGAGTGAGTGCATCTGCCGCTTGTTTATGTTTGTCCTCAAAAAGCCATCCGGATGAAAGCCCTTTGTTGCTCTGCCTGGAGTGTGTATAGTGTTTAGCCTGCGCCAGTGGCCACTGGACCAAACTAAACACAGCCACCCACAGAGCGGATCTGTCCCAGACGGCACTCTATTTCTTACATAGTGCACTAATTTTGAACAGATCTCTATGGATCCTGGTTAAAAGTAGTGCACTATATAGGGAATAGGGTGCCATTTGGGACGCACCCAAAGAGAGAGGGACACATACACAGAGAGAGGGACACATGATGACACAGTCCTTAGTATGGTGCACATTTTAGGACACCCTAATCCTTACGCCTCACCCCTCCTTGAATCAATCTTCATGACGTGAGGCTTGAGGCTGAGGGTCCTAAAATGTACACCGTACACTAAAGCTTCTTCTATAAGAAAAAGCAGATGAATTTCCTCAGGATCAATAGTCAAGTCATACCATTACTTGATCTCCCTTTGTCCATTTCTCTCTCTTTCCCTTCCTTCCTGTTTCTATTTTCTTCCCTTTCCTGTTCTCGATGTCTCTCTTTCCCTTTTTCCAGTTCTCATGTCTCTCTTTCTCCCTGTCTTGTTGTCTCATGTCTCTCTTTCTCCCTGTCTTGTTGTCTCATTGTCTCTCTTTCTCCCTGTCTTGTTGTCTCATTGTTTCTCTTTCACCATGTCTCATTGTCTCATGTCTCTCTTTCTCCCTGTCTTGATGTCTCATGTTTCTCTTTCTCACTGTCTTGTTGTCTCATGTTTCTCTTTCTCCCTATCTCGTTGTCTCATGTCTCTCTTTCTCCCTGTCTTGATGTCTCATGTTTCTCTTTCTCCCTGTCTCGTTGTCTCATGTCTCTCTTCTCCTTGTCATGTTGTTTCATAGTCTCTCTTTCACCCTATTTCATTGTCTAATGTCTCTCTTTCTCCCTGTCTTGTTGTCTCATGTTTCTCTTTCTCCCTGTCTTGTTGTCTCATTGTTTCTCTTTCACCATGTCTCATTGTCTCATGTCTCTCTTCTCATTGTCTTGTTGTCTCATGTCTCTCTTTCTCCTTGTCTTGTTGTCTCATGTCTCTCTTTCTCCCTGTCTTGTTGTCTCATGTGTCTCTTTCTCACTGTGTTGTTGTCTCATGTCTCTCTTTCTCCCTGTCTTGATGTCTCATGTTTCTCTTTCTCCCTGTCTCATTATATCATGTCTCTCTTTCTCCCTGTCTTGTTGTCTCATTGTCTCTCTTTCTCCCTGTCTTGTTGTCTCATTGTTTCTCTTTCACCATGTCTCATTGTCTCATGTCTCTCTTTCTCCCTGTCTTGATGTCTCATGTTTCTCTTTCTCCTTGTCTTGTTGTCTCATGTTTCTCTTTCTCCCTATCTCGTTGTCTCATGTCTCTCTTCTCCTTGTCATGTTGTCTCATGTCTCTCTTTCTCCCTGTCTCGTTGTCTCATGTCTCTCTTTCTCCCTGTCTTGATGTCTCATGTTTCTCTTTCTCCCTGTCTCATTGTCTCTCTTCTCACTGTCTTGTTGTCTCATGTTTCTCTTTCTCCCTATCTCGTTGTCTCATGTCTCTCTTTCTCCCTGTCTTGTTGTCTCATGTTTCTCTTTCTCCCTGTCTTGTTGTCTCATGTTTCTCTTTCTCCCTGTCTCGTTGTCTCATGTCTCTCTTCTCCTTGTCTTGTTGTTTCATAGTCTCTCTTTCACCCTATTTCATTGTCTAATGTCTCTCTTTCTCCCTGTCTTGTTGTCTCATGTTTCTCTTTCTCCCTGTCTTGTTATCTCATGTTTCTCTTTCTCCCTGTCTTGTTGTCTCATTGTGTCTCTCCTCTTTCTCCCTGTCTTGTTGTCTCATGTCTCTCTTTCTCCCTGACTTGTTGTCTCATTGTCTCTATTCTCCCTGTCTTGTTGTCTCATGTTTCTCTTTCTCCCTGTCTTGTTGTCTCATGTTTCTCTTTCTCCCTGTCTCCTTGTCTCATGTCTCTCTTCTCCATGTCATGTTGTCTCATGTCTCTCTTTCTCCCTATTTCATTGACTCATGTCTCTCTTTCTCACTGTCTTGTTGTCTCATTTTTCTCTTTCTCCCTGTCATGTTCTCTCATGTGTCTTTTCTCACTGTCTTGTTGTCTCATTGTCTCTCTTTCTCTCTGTCTTGTTGTCTCATTGTCTCTCTTTCTCCCTGTCTTGTTGTCTCATGTTTCTCTTTCTCCCTGTCTTGTTGTCTCATGTTTCTCTTTCTCCTTGTCTTGTTGTCTCATGTTTCTCTTTCTCCCTGTCTTGTTGTCTCATGTCTCTCTTTCTCACTATCTTGTTGTCTCATGTTTCTCTTTCTCCCTGTCTTGTTGTCTCATGTCTCTCTTTCTCCCTATTTGTTGTCTCATGTCTCTCTTTCTCCCTGTCTCGTTGTCTCATGTCTCTCTTTCTCCCTGTCTCGTTGTCTCATGTCTCTCTTTCTCCCTGTCTCGTTGTCTCATGTCTCTCTTCTCCCTGTCTCCTTGTCTCATGTCTTTCTTCTCCATGTCATGTTGTCTCATGTCTCTCTTTCTCCCTGTCTTGTTGTTTCATGTCTCTCTTTCTCCCTATTTCATTGACTCATGTCTCTCTTTCTCACTGTCTTGTTGTCTCATAGTTTCTCTTTCTCCCTGTCATGTTGTCTCATGTGTCTTTTCTCACTGTCTTGTTGTCTCATTGTCTCTCTTTCTCTCTGTCTTGTTGTCTCATTGTCTCTCTTTCTCCCTGTCTTGTTGTCTCATGTTTCTCTTTCTCCCTGTCTTGTTGTCTCATGTTTCTCTTTCTCCTTGTCTTGTTGTCTCATGTTTCTCTTTCTCCCTTTCTTGTTGTCTCATGTTTCTCTTTCTTCCTGTCTTGTTGTCTCATAGTCTCTCTTTCTCTCTGTCTTGTTGTCTCATAGTCTCTCGTTCTCCCTGTCTTGTTGTCTCATAGTCTCTCTTTCTCCCTGTCTTGATGTCTCATGTTTCTCTTTCTCCCTGTCTCATTGTCTCTCTTCTCACTGTCTTGTTGTCTCATGTTTCTCTTTCTCCCTATCTCGTTGTCTCATGTCTCTCTTTCTCCCTGTCTTGTTGTCTCATGTTTCTCTTTCTCCCTATCTCGTTGTCTCATGTTTCTCTTTCTCCCTATCTCGTTGTCTCATGTCTCTCTTTCTCCCTGTCTTGTTGTCTCATGTTTCTCTTTCTCCCTATCTCGTTGTCTCATGTCTCTCTTTCTCCCTGTCTCGTTGCCTCATGTCTCTCTTTCTCCCTGTCTTGTTGTCTCATAGTCTCTCTTTCTCCCTATTTGATTGTCTCATGTCTCTCTTTCTCACTGTCTTGTTGTCTCATGTTTCTCTTTCTCCCTATCTCGTTGTCTCATGTCTCTCTTTCTCCCTGTCTTGATGTCTCATGTTTCTCTTTCTCCCTGTCTCGTTGTCTCATGTCTCTCTTCTCCTTGTCATGTTGTCTCATGTCTCTCTTTCTCCCTGTCTCGTTGTCTCATGTCTCTCTTCTCCTTGTCATGCTGTCTCATGTCTCTCCTTCTCCCTATTTGACTGTCTCATGTCTCTCTTTCTCACTGTCTTGTTGTCTCATGTTTCTCTTTCTCCCTGTCTTGTTGTCTCATGTTTCTCTTTCTCCCTGTCTTGTTGTCTCATGTCTCTCTTCTCCTTGTCTGTGTCTCATGTCTCTCCTTCTCCCTGTTTGACTGTCTCATGTCTCTCTTTCTCCCTGTCTTGTTGTCTCATGTTTCTCTTTCTCCCTATCTCGTTGTCTCATGTCTCTCTTTCTCCCTGTCTCGTTGTCTCATGTCTCTCTTCTCCTTGTCATGCTGTCTCATGTCTCTCCTTCTCCCTATTTGACTGTCTCATGTCTCTCTTTCTCACTGTCTTGTTGTCTCATGTTTCTCTTTCTCCCTGTCTTGTTGTCTCATGTTTCTCTTTCTCCCTGTCCTGTTGTCTCATGTCTCTCTTCTCCATGTCATGTTGTCTCATGTCTCTCTTTCTCCCTGTCTTGTTGTCTCATGTTTCTCTTTCTCCCTGTCTTGTTGTCTCATGTTTCTCTTTCTCCCTGTCTTGTCGTCTCATGTCTCTCCTTCTCCCTTTCTTGTTGTCTCATGTTTCTCTTTCTCCCTCTCCTGTTGTCTCATAGTCTCTCTTTCTCCCTATTTCGTTGTCTCATGTCTTTCTTTCTCCCTGTCTTGTTGTCTCATGTTTCTCTTTCTCCCTGTCTTGTTGTCTCGTGTTTCTCTTTCTCCCTGTCTTGTTGTCTCATTGTGTCTCTTTCTCCCTGTCTTGTTATCTCATGTTTCTCTTTCTCCCTGTCTTGTTGTCTCATTTTCCTCTTTCTCCCTGTCTTGTTGTCTCATAGTCTCTCCTTCTCCCTTTCTTGTTGTCTCATGTTTCTCTTTCTCTCCCTCCTGTTGACTCATAGTCTCTCTTTCTCCCTATTTTGTTGTCTCATGTCTTTCTTTCTCCCTTTCTTGTTGTCTCATGTTTCTCTTTCTCCCTCTCCTGTTGTCTCATAGTCTCTCTTTCTCCAAATTTCGTTGTCTCATGTCTTTATTTCTCCCTGTCTTGTTGTCTCATGTTTCTCTTTCTCCCTGTCTCGTTGTCTCGTGTCTCTCTTTCTCCCTATCTCGTTGTCTCATGTCTCTCTTTCTCCCTGACTTGTTGTCTCATAGTCTCTCTTTCTCACTATCTCATTGTCTCATGTTTCTCTTTCTTCCTGTCTTGTTGTCTCATGTTTCTCTTTCTCCCTGTTGTGTTGTCTCGTGTCTCTCTTTCTCCCTGTCATGTTGTCTCATGTCTCTCTTTCTCCCTGTCTCTCATTCATCCTGTCTTGTCTCACTCTCTCCTACCATAGATTCTCAGTTAGATTGAGTCTGAGCTCTAACTAGTCACATCCAAGACATTTAAATGTTTCCCCTTAAACCACTTGCGTATTGTTTTAGCAGTATGCTTAGGGCCATTGTCCTGCTGGAAGGTGAACATCTGTCCCAGTCTTAAATCTCTGGAAGACTGAAACAGGTTTCCCTCATGAATGTCCCTGTATTTAGCGCCATCCATCATTCCTTCAATTCTGACCAGTTTCCCAGTCCCTGCCGATGAAAAACATCCCCACAGCATGATGCTGCCACCAAAATGCTTCACTGTGGGGATGGTGTTCTCAGGGTGATGAGAGGTGTTTGGTTTGCACCACTCATAGCGTTTTCCTTGATGGACAAAAAGCAACATTTTAGACTCATCTGACCAGAGTACCTTCTTCCATATATTTGGGGAGTCTCCCATATGCCTTTTGGCGAACACCAAATATGATTGACTATTTTTTCTTTAAGCAATTACTTTTTTCTGGCCACTTTTCTGTAAATCCCAGCTCTATGGAGTGTACAGCTTAAAGTGGTCCTATGGACAGATACTCCAATCTTTGGTCTATTTGTTGCCTCTCTGATTAATGCCCTCCTTGCTTGGTCCTTGAGTTTTGGTGGGCGGCCCTCTCTTTGCAGGTTTGTTGTGGTGCCGTATTCTATTCCCTTTTTAATAACGGATTTAATGGTGCTCCGTGGGACGTTGAAAGTTTCTGATATTTTTTTATAACCAAACCCTGGTCTGTACTTCTCCACAACTTTGTCCCTGACTTGTTTGGAGAGCTCCTTGGTCTTCTTGGTGCCGCTTGCTTGGTGGTGCCTCTTGCTTGGTGGTGTTGCAGACTCTGGGGTCTTTCAGAACAGGTGTATATATACTGAGATCATGTGACAGATCATGTGACACTTAGATTGCACACAAGTGGACTTTATTTAACTATTTATGTGACTTCTGAAGGTGATTGGTTGCACCAGATCTTATTTAGCGGCTTCATAGCAAAGCGGGTGAATACATATGAACGCACCACTTTTCCGTTTAAAATTATTTCAAATGTTTGAAACAAGTTATTTTTTTCATTTCACTTCAACAATTTGGACTATTATGTATATATCCATTACATGAAATCCAAATAGAAATCCATTTAAATTACAGGTTTAATAGGATGAACGCCAAGGGAGGTGAATACTTCTGTGGGGCCGGCAGTTCTGTGGGGCCGGCAGCCTAGTGGTTAGAGCATTGGACTAGTAACCGAAAGGTTGCACGATCGAATCCCCGAGCTGTTAACCCACTGTTCCTAGGCCGTCATTGAAAATAAGAATTTCAGTGTTCTTAACTGACTTGCCTGGTTAAAAAATGAAATGCTTTTGCAAGGCACTGTATATTGCTGATTCATTATGTAAGCTAAGGTTTGTGCAGATAACCAATACTTCTACAATGTTTAGAATGGGACTAATGAGATAACAATTAATAATTCATTAATAGAAGACTAATTCATAAGATATGACAATATCTGAAGAGTCGATTCGGGAAATAGAGACTCTATAAACATTTTCCTGTGGTGCCCCGACTTCCTAGTTTATAAAAATGTACATGATTAGTTTAGTCACGTAATGATAATTACACATAGAGAATTGATTTGATAAAATAACAGTCTTCACATTTAATGATAGACACAGACAAGACACAGGTTAATGTAAAATAATGAATTATGTTGGTTTCCACTTATGGCTCTTCCAAGGCTGATTCCTGATGATCATTACAGTCATGTCAACCATGTTATACGCTTAGGCTATTGTAACAAGGAATATGCCAGCATTATAGGCCTACTGCCTTGGCCCAGAGGCCTACTAGGCTTTCATGGAAACAACCTTTCGAGCTCACTTTGCCACATATGAGGCCTGGTTAGAGTTACTGTTGCAGCTTTCACCTTCTTCCGCTACAAAGGTGGCAGCGTTGGGATCACGTCCAGCTCACGTCTAGTTATGTGTTCTAGTGGTGGGAAGCATTCTGTTTTTCAACATTGTGTTGGATGTAATTATATTTTGATATATCTAGTGAACAACGGATAAGCAACAATTGGCATGACATATAGAAGTAGTCACTTCAGGTGTGATCAAGCCTTACATATAAATTGCCTGAAGCTGAATGGAAAGTGCTATGCCCTGACCAGTTATTCAGAAGAAAATCCTCTGAGACTGTCTAATTTACATAAGGTAACTTACCAGTGTGGACCCAAAACAAACACATTCTACACATTGACAAACAACCTGTTTAAAGTGTTATTACAACCATGGTGTTCTGTTGTTACAGAAGCTTATATATCTAATAACCTGACAATGATCCACATCACATGGGTAGACAAATAATGTGTGTTATGCAACTATCCTTTTTTTAGGATGCAAACCAGGCATATGAATCACTGTTGATCCATCCTGTTCTGATCTAATGAGATTGATCTAGGATTTTCTACGGCCTAGAAACAAGGCCTTTCCCAGTCATGAAGGACGAAGCTAGGCCCCTCTTGGTTCTCATTGGCGAAGACTGAACTCAAGTTAGGGGTTATACAGTGGGGCAAAAAAGTATTTAGTCAGCCACCAAAAGTTCTCCCACTTAAAGATGAGAGAGGCCTGTAATTTTCATCATAGGTACACTTCAACTATGACAGACTACATTTTAAAAAAATCCAGATAATCACATTGTAGGATTTTTAATGAATTTATTTGCAAATTATGGTGGAAAATAAGTATTTGGTCACCTACAGACAAGCAAGAATTCTGGCTCTCACAGACCTGTAACTTCTTCTTTAAGAGGCTCCTCTGTCCTCCACTCGTTACCTGTATTAATGGCACCTGTTTGAACTTGTTATCAGTATAAAAGACACCTGTCCACAACCTCAAACAGTCACACTCCAAACTTCACTATGGCCAACACCAAAGAGCTGTCAAAGGACACCAGAAACAAAATTGTAGACCTGCACCAGGCTGGGAAGACTGAATCTGCAATAGGTAAGCAGCTTGGTTTGAAGAAATCAACTGTGGGAGCAATTATTAGGAAATGGAAGACATACAAGACCACTGATAATCTCCCTTGATCTGAGGCTCCACGCAAGATCTCACCCCGTGGGGTCAAAATGATCACAAGAACGGTGAGCAAAAATCCCAGAACCACACGGGGGGACCTAGTGAATGACCTGCAGAGAGCTGGGACCAAAGTAACAAAGCCTACCATCAGTAACACAATACGCCGCCAGGGACTCAAATCCTGCAGTGCCAGACGTGTCCCCCTGCTTAAGCCAGTACATGTCCAGGCCCGTCTAAAGTTTGCTAGAGAGCATTTGGATGATCCAGAAGAAGATTGAGAGAATGTTATATGGTCAGATGAAACCAAAATATAACTTTTTGGTAAAAACTCAACTTGTCGTGTTTGGAGGACAAAGAATGCTGAGTTGCATCCAAAGAACACCATACCTACTGTGAAGCATGGGGGTGGAAACATCATGCTTTGGGGCTGTTTTTCTGCAAAGGGACCAGGACAACTGATCCGTATAAAGGAAAGAATGAATGGGGCCATGTATCGTGAGATTTTGAGTGAAAACCTCCTTCCATCAGCAAGGGCATTGAAGATGAAACGTGGCTGGGTCTTTCAGCATGACAATAATCCCAAACACACCGCCCGGGCAACGAAGGAGTGGCTTCGTAAGAAGCCTTTCAAGGTCCTGGAGTGGCCTAGCCAGTCTCCAGATCTCAACCCCATAGAAAATCTTTGGAGGGAGTTGAAAGTCCGTGTTGCCCAGCAACAGCCCCAAAACATCACTGCTCTAGAGGAGATCTGCATGGAGGAATGGGCCAAAATACCAGCAACAGTGTGTGAAACCTTGTTAAGACTTACAGAAAACGTTTGACCTCTGTCATTGCCAACAAAGGGTATATAACAAAGTATTGAGATAAACTTTTGTTATTGACCAAATACTTATTTTCCACCATAATTTGTAATTAAATTCATTAAAAATCCTACAATGTTATTTTCTGGATTTTTTTCTTCTAATTTTGTCTGTCATAGTTGAAGTGTACCTATGATGAAAATTACAGGCCTCTCTCATCTTTTTAAGTGGGATAACTTGCACAATTGATGGCTGACTAAATACTTTTTTTGCCCAACTGTATGTCAGACTCTCCTATACCACTTTTCCCAACATCTTATGTTGTAATTAAACCCTTTTTAAGGTTATATAACTTGAATCATTATTATTGGGCTGTGAAACCCATGACCAAATGGCTATAGAATGTGCATTTCTCACCATTTAATTACAGAGAGCAATTTCCATTTTATATCAGGTGGTGTCCATTTATTATTTACTGTAGTGTGTTGACTAATTATTGCTTTCTTCAGTGGAATACAGAATATGTATAAAAATGCCAAATGTACCAAAAGACATGTACAACTATTTAACCATGTTAATCATTACTGAAACATGAAAACTACAAACATTTAACTAGTTAAAGATAATGAATATATGACAACTAGATACAAATATTTGTATTAAAAAATATTCTTACAAAAGTCAAGAGTTGGCTATAACATGAGTACAAACAAAGTGAGTGTGTGTACTGTTTGTGTGTTAGTGTTTGTGTGCGTGTGTGGGTATTATGGTGTGTATTATAATTTCCCATCATAAAAATGTATCCACATTCCCCAATCAAATACCTTCATTGATACCGCAATTAAAAAATTAAAATAATCAAAAAATGTTCTCCAGTCTGGCAACCCTCGTAAAATTCGACATAGCCTTGTATGGAATGCATTATAAAAGAAATGGTGTAAACCTTCTTCAGGCTAGGGTCCTTTTTTCTCAATTTCCGCCTGACTAACGTGCCCAAAGTAAACTGCCTGTTGCTCAGGCCCTGAAGCCAGGATATGCATATAATTGGTACCATTGGAAAGAAAACACTTTGAAGTTTGTATAAATGTTACAATAATGTAGGAGACTATAACACACTAGATATGGTAGGAGAAAATCCAAAGAAAAACCAAACGGAAATTGTTTTTTACAATGGAAAGTATAGGGAAATAATTAAATCTAGCTCCCAGTATGCAATTCCTATGACTTCCACAGGGTGTCAGGACTCTATGTTAAAGGATTCAGGCTTGTTTCTTCCAAAACGAGTAAGAATAATGAGTCTTAGTACTGGGACACACTATTGGACATTTGTGTATGTGAGCGATGAAGACAAGATGCACCTGCTAATATCGTTTTCCTATTGAACGTATTTCTTTCCATATGAAATATTATAGTTTAATTACATTTGAGGGTATCTGATGTGTCAATAGAAACATATTTTGACTTGTTTTAACAAAGTTTAGCAGTAGATGTTTGGATTCCTTTCTCTGCATGTTGATCGAGTGGATTACTCAAATCGATGGCGCCAACTAAACTGACTTTTTGAGATATAAAGAAGGATTTTATCTAACAAAACAACACTACATTTTATAGCTGGGACCCTTTGGATGACAAATCAGAGGAGGATTTTCAAAAAGTGAGTGAATATTTAATCGCTATTTGTGAATTTATGAAACCTGTGCCGGTGGAAAAAATATTTTGTTGTGGTGCGCCATCCTCAAACAATCGCATGGCATGCTTTCACTGTAATGGCTACTATAAATCGGACAGTGCTGTTAGATTAACAAGATTTTAAGCTTTCAACCGATATAAGACACTTGCATGTACCTACATGTTTAAAATCCATAATTTTTATGATTATTTATTTGAATTGCGAGCCTTCCAGTTTCACCGGAAGTTGTCCCACTAGCAGGACCCCTATCCCAGAGAGGTTTTTAAGTGGAGCCTTTTGTTAAATGCATTATGAAGAAAATCATGTAAAGTTGAAGTCGGAAGAATACATACACTCAGGATGGAGTCATTAAAACTCATTTTTCAACTACTCGACAAATTTTTGTTAACAAACTATAGTTTTGGCAAGTCGGTTAGGACATCTACTTTGTGCATGACAAAAGTAATTTTTCCAAAAATTGTTTACAGACATATTATTTAACTTATAATTCACTGTATCACAATTCCAGTGGGTCAGAAGTTTACATACACTAAGTTGAATGTGCCTTTAAACAACTTGGAAAATTCCAGAAAATTATGTCATGGCTTTAGAAGTTTCTGATTGACTAATTGACATAATTTGAGTCAATTGGAGGTGTACCTGTGGATGTATTTCAAGGCATACCTTCAAACTCAGTGCCTCTTTGCTTGACATCATGGGAAAATCTAAATAAATCAGCCAAGACCTTAGAAAAATAATTGTAGACCTCCAAGTCTGGTTCATCCTTGGGAGCAATTTCCAAACACCTGAAGGTACCATGTTCATCTGTACAAACAATAGTACGCAAGTATAAACACCATGGGACCACGCTCAGGAAGGAGATGTGTTCTGTCTCCTAGAGATGAATGTACTTTGGTGCGTAAAGTGCAAATCAATCCCAGAACAACAGCAAAGGACCATGTGAAGATGCTGGAGGAATCAGGTACAAAAGTATCTATATCCACAGTAAAAACGAGTCCTATATCAACATAACCTGAAAGGCTGCTCAGCAAGGAAGAAGCCACTGCTCCATACCCGGCATAAAAAAGCCAGACTACGGTTTGCAACTGCACATGGGGACAAAGATCGTACGTTTTGGAGAAATTCACCCAACTTATTGTGGGAAGCTTGTGGAAGGCTACCTAAAACGTTTGACCCAAGTTCAACAATTGAAAGGAAATGCTACCAAATCCTAAATAAATAAGCTTAAATAAATCATCTACTATTATTCTGACATTTCACATTCTTAAAATAAAGGGGTGATCCTAACTGACCTAAAACAGGGATTATTGATAGGATTAAATGTCAGGAATTGTGAAAAACTGAGTTGAAATGTATTTGGCTAAGGTGTATGTAAAGTTCCGACTTCAACTGAAGGTCTGCTGTTGCTTACATGAAAAAGGGCCTTTCTGACTTCAAGAGCACCAGTATCCCAAAGTATTAAGTGAAAACAAGCATAGAAAACAGTACTGGCATTCATTTTAAAAAACAACAACGTAAGGCTACTATTATATTAAAATTATGTCGGTGACAACCTGGTTGATTAACAAAATTGGTTTGTTTACATGTTTTTTATATAAATTAATGTGCGACACAAATATAGGCGGTGTAGAACACCATTGCCCACCATACATTGCTCTAATAACTAAAAAGATTGTTCCAAAGTTTGTCCCCCAAAATTATTTTCCTATGAATGAAGTCCCACAAAAATGTGTCTTTTTACATGAATTAAGCCACACAAAAACGAAATCGCTGGAATACTTTTTGTACATATTTGCACGAATTGAGTGTGAGATTGTGTGTGTGTGTGTGTGTGTGTGTGTGTGTGTGTGTGTGTGTGTGTGTGTGTGTGTGTGTGTGTGTGTGTGTGTGTGTGTGTGTGTGTGTGTGTGGATGTCACAGAAGAGCCTCTGTCCTGCACCAGTGTCCCTTGGTGGCTGACCTGCCCCTGTGCCCTTGTGCAGGACAGGACCAGAGCTGAAGGTGACGACTGAGCGAGGGAAACTCAGGCCTGGGTGATGAATGTGTGCTGGGAACCAGTGAATTACTGCTTTGTCTCTGTGGTGTGGGGCCCCTGGCAGAGCAGCCAGCAGGTTAATTACCTGCTCTGGGTTAGGCTTTGAAATGACCAGAGGCCCACTGTTGATGCATCCCGGCAATTAACGTGAAGGAAGCACCACTGTAGTGTATTTGACTGCTGCTGGTAATGTAGTGTAAATAGGAGTATAAAATTACTTTTCTATGGTGTTGTTGGTATAAAGTGGAGTGGAATTTCGCTGTTCTTCTGATTCCATTGGAAAAAAGGTAGACTTGTTTCAAATATATAACAGTATATTTGTTCTCTCGCTCTTTCCCTCTCGCTTATTTTCTTTCTCTCTCCTTCTCTCTCTCTCTCTCACACACACACACACACACACACACACACACACACACACACACACACTATCATGTACAGGTTGTGTTGTGTATTGTATGTCTACAACAGTAAACCACAAAGCGGGAAACAGTCAAGGCACCAAGGCAACCCAGATCAATCGTATTGAGCGTTCTCTATCAGTGCATTCACACTGACCTCCAGACACACACACAACTCCGACTGAGCCTTTCCTCCACTACACTTGTAGGATCTTATTTTGAGCCAGTTTGCTACAGCAGGTAAATAATCCTGCAGCAACAGGAAATGTGAATTATTATGTGGATTATAATTAACGGACATTTGTGTAGGGGTTGATACATTTTTCATTAGGGAAAATCAAGTCTGAAATTTCTAAGTGGAAATTACAAACTTTAGAAGCCTTTTTAAAACTCAAATACACAACAAGTTTGCATTTCCTCAGCAGCACAAGAGTGATCAAATTAAGATCCTACAGTAGACTAATCTAAGCTGCTCATGAGTCTATAGCTACGTACCCCGGGCCAATCAGTCTCAATATAAGGACATTTTGGACATATGAGGATGTTAAGGTAATTTGATTGATTTCAAATCCATTTAACTGTCTAGTTGGTCTTGTTACTTACTGGAACAACCCCCAAATGCTTCAATCTCCATAATCACCACAGATGATCATGGTTGGCAGCATTTCTCTCCACTGCCACCATGTTTGCTGCTGCCTTGAGACTTACTCCATTGTGTGTTAGGGGCCAGGGCTGCTCCAAAAGCACCAGAGTGCTCGGCATCTCTCTGTCTCTCTGTCTCTCTGTCTCTCTCTCTCTTTCTCTCTTTCTCTCTTTCTCTCTCTCTTTACATCTCTGCATAATACAGCAACGTCTCTGAACAACCTTCTGGTTAAAATATTCATCAGGCCCAACTTTGAGTCTGCTCAATATTTCACAAAGGGGGAGTCCTCTTACACGCGGCCGACTACCCCACATTATTACCAGGGTTCATCAAAGAGAAGAAGAGTAGGAAAAATAGGACTGGGAAACTCTTATTTATATCAGAAGAGGCATAGCAGGTAAGGTTCGGTTAAAACACTCTGTGGGCCGTTGAACTGTGGCTGCTATATAGCTCACTGCCACATGTTGAACAGTTTTGCAGGGTAAAGAAGCACAAAGTGTATAAGATTTATAGTATTTACGAATGCGAATAATGAGGCTACTGAATTTAATCAGTTAATCATTTCATCTACCAGTGATGGACCTTGTGACACCTGTAATACTTATATGGTTCCCATATGAGGAGCAACATGCTACCAAAGCTCAATGTAAAGACTAGCAAGAATAAAGTGATTAAGTTAACCAAGAGAGAAGAGTCTTGATGAAGCTCCAAGGTGTTGAAACTTGACACATACAAGCCCAATGACAGGAACCACAGGGTGGGAATTAGGGAATCCTAAACCACATTACTTTTCCCCATCTCCTCCTCCCAGTTGAGGCATGGGAACAGTGTAGCGCCAGCAGCACGGCAGCATGTTGACCTTTTGCGGACTCCCAGGGAAGACGTTCTGACAAATTAGAATCAACAGCCAGCATCTGCATGCCTTCATTTACATTCAACTGAGCTCAAATGAGAGTGCTACCCTGCTATCTCCCAGTGGGCTTCCATGTAGTGTATCTAGCAACCACCACAGCCAACAGTGAACAGAGAGATAAAGCAGAGACCGACACACCATAGTTTACAGCCTCCTTCTTCAGTGTGCCCCGTTCCGTGCCGCTCTTGTGGCTAGCCACATAGCTGTTGAAATATACATACACCTGCTTTTATCATTATTTAAAGTCATGTCAACTGGTCCTTCCAGCTACAGTTAGCGGTGAGATGGGCTGGGGTGGTTGTGGAGTTGGGTAGCAGTGAGTGAGTGAGACGAAGTAAGACTAGCTGGGTCAAAACTGGAGAGAGAGAGAGAGAGAAAAATCGAGAGAGACATCTAGACACCGTTGCCCTAGAGCACACCAAAAACTATACATACCTCGGCCTAAACATCAGCACCACAGGTAACTTCCTCAAAGCTGTGAACAATCTGAGAGACAAGGCAAGAAGGGCCTTCTATGAAATCAAAAGGAACATAACATTCAACATCCCACTTAGGATCTGGTAAAGAATACCTGAATCAGTTATAGAACCCATTGCCCTTTATGGTTGTGAGGTCTGGGGTTAGCTCACCATAAAATGGGACATACACCAAATTGAGAATTATTCTCCGTGTACAACATAGAACACCAAATAATGCATGCAAAGCAGAATTAGGACGATTCCCGCTAATAATCAAAATCGAAATAAATTCTAAATTCTAAATTCTAAATCTAATTCTAAATTCTACAACCACCTAAAAGGAAGTGATTCCCAAACCGTCCATAACAAAGCCTTCACCTACAGAGTGATTAACCTGGAGAAGAGTCCCCTAAGCAAGCTGGTCCTGGGGCTCTGTTCACAAGCACAAACAGACCCCACAGAACCCCAAGACAGCAACGGAACTAGACCCAACCAATCATGAGAAAACAAAATGATAATTACTTGACACACAAGAATTAACCAAAAAACTAAGCAAACTGGAATGTTATTTGGCCCTAAATAGAGAGTATACAGTGGCAGAATACCTGACCACTGTGACTGACCCAAACTTGTGACCCGTTTCACTTCACAGGAGAAGCATTTGTACTGATTCATAAAAATAAAAAAAGCATTTATTTGTCATAAATGCTTTTTGGAACATGTGAACTTCCATGTGCCTCAGTAACCAACGGATTGGTCTGTCATGTAGCATGCTTCTGTCTATAACATGAGCTGCTCAATGTGTAGATAATCCTTGCTATCGCAGTTTAAAAAAAAGATATAACGTTAGCCATGTCTGGGGGTGATTACAGCCATCTTTTGTATTTCATGAACATGTGTACATGTCTAGACAATAGTGACACATCCACATAGCTAGATGTGGCTGGGGGTAGGTTATGTAACATTCCTTCCACATGACCCATCAAGTGTGTCTGGGTAAACATCGTCTAATAACTATAAAATATGTTTTACATTGCTACTATGCAAATATGCAAAGTAACCATTTCCCTGTACTGTTTACACCTCGTTCTGTATCCTGTGCATGTGACAAATAAACCTGTATTTTTATTTGGGTGTGTTTACCAGAGACGGTAATGTGAAGAAGAACATGACCTGCACCAAAGTCAGTTTACGATATAGGCCAAGGGCTAGATCAAGTATATTTTTACCTGGAGTTTTTCCTTATTGTAGGCTACCACTTTTAGTCTTGAAATCTTTGGTTGTTTACTACACTACCTTCCTTACTCACTCTGTTTAGCACATGGCCTCACATGTGAAGCCTTAAAGAGATGGGTGGGGCTAAGGTTTTGTAGCTTTTATCCAATGTAAAAAATATTTTTTTAAACATTACACATATGGCAACATAAGACCAAATCGAGGTGGTCGGTCATAATTAAGGAAAGTGTTGACTATGTACAGGCCGCTGTAGGCAGACCTGGCTCTCAAGAGAAGACAGGCTATGTGTACACTGCCAACAAAATGAGGTGGAAACTGAGCTTCACTTCCTAACCTCCTGCCAAATGTATGACCATATTAGAGACACATATTTCCCTCAGATTACAAAGATGCACAAAGAATTTGAAAATATATCCTATATCTATTGGGTGAAATACCACAGTGTGCCATCAAATCAAATTGTACATGTTTCATGCGGCGATTACAACACATGTAATGCTTACTTACAAGCTCAGTGCAGCTTACCAACAGTGCAGTTCAAGAAATAGAGTTAAGAAAACATTTAGTAACACAGTAGAATTACATAACAAAAGCAAGGCTATATACAGGGGCACCGGTACCGAGTAAATGTGGGGAGGGTACAGGTTAGTTGAGGTCATTTGTACATGTAGGTTGGGGTAAAATGACTATGTAAAGATGATTAACAGCGAGGAGCAGCAGTGTAAAAACAAAGCGGGGGGATCAATGTAAATAATCATGTTCATTTGATGATGTGTACAGCAGTTTTATGGCTTGGGGGTAGAAGCTGTTAAGGAGCCTTTTGGACCTAGACTTAGCGCTCTGGTACCGCTTGCCATGCGGTAGCAGAGAGAACAGTCTATGACTTGGGTGACTGCAGTCTTTGACAATGTTTTGGGCCTTCCTCTGACACTGCCAGATATATACAGGTGTAGGTCCTGGATGGCAGGAAGCTTGGCCCCAGTGATGTATTGGGCCATACGCACTACCCTCTGTAGCGCATTATCAGATACTGAGCAGTTGGCATACCAGGCTGTGATGCAACCAGTCAGGATGCTCTCAATGGCGCAGCAAGATTTGTGACCTGTTGCCACAAGAAAAGGGCAACCAGTGAAGAAAACACTATTGTAAATACAAGCCATATTTATGTTGTTTTATTTTTGATTTTGTACTTTAACTATGTGCACATCATTACAACACTGTACAGAACCATACTATGACATTTGAAATGTCTTACTTCATTTGAAACTTTTGTGAGTGTAATGTTTTATGTACATTTTTTATTGTTTATTTAAATTTAGTTTATTATCTATTTCACTTGTTTTGGCAATGTAAACATGTTTCCCATGCCAATAAAGTCCTTTGAATGAGAGAGAGACAAAGCGAGAGAGACAGAGAGAGAGAGACAAAGAGAGAGAGAGAGCGAGGGAGAGAGAGAGAGAGAGAGAGAGAGAGAGAGAGACAAAGAGAAGGAGAGAGAGAGAGACAAAGAGAAGAGAGAGAGAGAGAGAGAGAGAGAGAGAGAGAAAGAGAAGGAGAGAGAGAGAGACAAAGAGAAGGAGAGAGAGGGAGAGAGAGAGAGAGAGAGACAAAGAGAAGGAGAGAGAGAGAGACAAAGAGAAGGAGAGAGAGGGAGAGAGAGAGGAGGGCTATTCATGTTTTCTCTGGCCAGCCACACACCTCTGGTTGATCTCACTTTTGTCCAGAAGTTGCTCTTCTCTTCTTCTCCTGTTCTCCTCTTCAGTTCTTTCTTCATCAGCGATTCTTCCTCCAGAGTCAGGAGTGATGGAGGAGGGATGCCTCCCCTGAGGAACGAGAGCTGCATTATTTGCCCCTCTCTTTCTTTCTCTCTCTTTCTCCACGTCTCTCGCTCTCTCTCTCGTTCGCTCTCTCTCCCTTGTTAGCTGTCAGCATCCCATCTTTTCCCTTTAATTACTTACGTTCCCTAGCAGGAGAACACAAGATTCATAAATATAGATACAGATAACGTTTGTCAATCACCGACACGGATTATTCCTCATGATTTCCAACCTATCAGAGATACATTCACAGCATAATGATGATGCACTTTTATTATTATCAAACAATCTATTTGTGTATTGAATTAAAGGACCTATAAAACAGATGTCAATGTAGGATGCAATTGTAACTTTTGCAGTTACATGCATTATAGGAATGTGTTCCCTTTAAATACTATGTGTTCAAGCATTCTATGCAGTTAAAAAAATGTGCTGTATTGTAGGAAAGTAAAAGCGTATTTTATCTCCATGTATAGCTGTGGCTGGCTGCACTCTGGGTGAGTGGGAGGTAGACCTGTCGACTCAAGGAATCCACTCATTTTATTTATCCCACAGACTTTCTGATGAACCACATAACTTAATCCACTTTTGTCCTGGTGGGGCAAGAAATGGATTTAAAGAGGACACACACACACACACACGCACATACATACATACATACACACACACACACACACACACACACACACACACACACACACACACTCATTCTACTTCAGTAGCTGGCGCTGCACTTGGTGTGTTCGGCAGCTCTTGTGCACCTCGCATTATTCAGCCTGGGGGCATTATATTCTTTAGGCACATGCAAGTTTAATGTACTGTACTGCACTGCACAGGGGACATCTCAACACCATACACACTACTGTAAATCAATGTGAAAGAACAGACCGAGGCATGGAAGGGTGTGGTCCCTGATTTTATAACTTGAAAAACTGCACATGTTGAAAGTGTAGCAGTCTCGTCTTACGGCTAGACATAGGAAAAGGGTCAAAGAACTCGTCATTTCCCAGATCATTCTTGAACTGAAATATGTCCAATGCCCACTGTATATTGTCTTCCACCCTAAAGTGACGGAATTCCCCGTTGGTTTAACTTCTGTTTCTCTTAATATTGACATTGACCCTGTTGTGTGAGACTCTTCATATCTAATAAAAAGCACTGCTGTCACATTGTTCCGATGTTGAGTACATCCATCAAAGAGCAACACATGCCCCCTTGGGGATCAGAGAACACATGCCATACATATGTTAATCACATTCAGTTACCTAGAATTGAATGTCTCTATTTGTTAATCAATACTGACTAAATGAAGCCGCTTGAAAATGAATCTGTTTAGTAGCATGACTCTGACTCATGCCAGTGATGAACGCTCTCTTGTCATTGGTTTAAATGATCATGCCACCTGCAGACTGACTCACTGTCTGATGTACCCCCCCTTGAAGCCGCGTGTCTCAACTGCTGTGTAATTATCAAACGTCTCGATTTGGAAATGAGTGGCGCACACTCCAACGTTAAAATCGTAATTTCAGGCCATCGATTAGGCAATTAGAAATATGTATTTGTCAAAGGAGCCTCCGTTGAGGTGAAGTTAATGAATGAACGCATCAATATCCTTCAAGTCAAGCAGCCGTTGTTACGACCGACCACAGAGCTAACAACAACACTGGACTCAATAGTTGTTTGATTGACGCTCGTGAAAATCTCAGAAGTCAGTTCATTGACTTCTGATGTGACTGGGTCTAATGAAGATGTATCTCGCTAACCCAGTCTTGTAGTAAATATCCCCCATGAGAGGGCGTTTAGAAACGGACTTGATTGCTGTCTTTATTGCATTAGAAATAGAAGGCTATAGATTAATGAGGGAAAAACATGTATGCAGGGGAGGCTAGATATACAGTGAGGGAAAAAAGTATTTGATCCCCTGCTGATTTTGTACGTTTTCCCACTGACAAAGAAGTGATCAGTCTATACTTTTAATGGTAGGTTTATTTGAACAGTGAGAGACAGAATAACAACAACAAAATCCAGAAAAACGCATGTCAAAAATGTTGTAAATGGATTTGCATTTTAATGAGGGAAATAAGTATTTGACCCCCTCTCAATCAGAAAGATTTCTGGCTCCCAGGTGTCTTTTATACAGGTAACGAGCTGAGATTAGGAGCACACTCTTAAAGGGAGTGCTCCTTATCTCAGTTTGTTACCTGTATAAAAGACACCTGTCCACAGAAGCAATCAATCAATCAGATTCCAAACTCTCCACCATGGCCAAGACCAAAGAGCTCTCCAATGATGTCAGGGACAAGATTGTAGACCTAAACAAGGCTGGAATGGGCTACAAGACCATCGCCAAGCAGCTTGGTGAGAAGGTGACAACAGTTGGTGCGATTATTCGCAAATGGAAGAAACACAAAAGAACTGTCAATCTCCCTCGGCTTGGGGCTCCATGCAAGATCTCACCTTGTGGAGTTGCAATGATCATGAGAATGGTGAGGAATCAGCCCAGAACTAAACAGGAGGATCTTGTCAATGAACTCAAGGCAGCTGGGACCATAGTCACCAAGAAAACAATTGGTAACACACTACGCTGTGAAGGTATGAAATCCTGCAGCGCCCGCGAGGTCCCCCTGCTCAAGAAAGCACATATACATGCCTGTCTGAAGTTTGCCAATGAACATCTGAATGATTCAGATGACAACTGGGTGAAAGTGTTGTGGTCAGATGAGACCAAAATGTAGCTCTTTGGCATCAACTCAACTCGCCGTGTTTGGAGGAGGAGGAATGCTGCCTATGACCCCAAGAACGCCATCCCCACCGTCAAACATGGAGGTGGAAACATTATGCTTTGGGGGTGTTTTTCTGCTAAGGGGACAGGACAACTTCACCGCATCAAAGGGACGATGGACAGGGCCATGTACCGTCAAATCTTGGGTGAGAGAACCTCCTTCCCTCAGCCAGGGCATTGACAATGGGTTGTGGATGGGTATTCCAGCATGACGATGACCCAAAACACACGGCCAAGGCAACAAAGGAGTGGCTCAAGAAGAAGCACATTAAGGTCCTGGAGTGGCCTAGCCAGTCTCCAGACCTTAATCCCATAGAAAATCTGTGGAGGGAGCTGAAGGTTGGAGTTGCCAAACTTCAGCCTCGAAACCTTAATTAGACTTGGAGAAGATCTGCAAAGAGGAGTGGGACAAAATCCCTCCCGAGATGTGTGCAAACCTGGTGGCCAACTACAAGAAACATCTGACCTTGCTTCTGACCTTGCTTCATCTAAAACACAAATTACACAACACAACTAAAACATAACCACAGATCAAAGCAAAGAGAGAGCAGAGACTTACAGACTGATGGCTAGGGCCCATCCGATGGTAAAATGCTAAAAGAATGCAGGCTGAGTTATCCACCAAAGCCAGGGGGAGGCAAGGCTCTTCACCGGCCGATGGAGAGTCAGGGAAATCCCAAATGGATAGATTCCAGATGTCTGTCAGCTAGCGCGCTAGCACTAAGCCAAGGTAGACAAAGTTATAAAACTCAAATAGCCTACTTCACAGAGAACATGCCGAAAAGTTGAAAAAACAAAAAGCAGAACAAACAAATTCATTCAAAAATAGAGGAAGCAGGTATGATTTTCTCTTTTGTTTTGAGCCCACGGGAAGAAGGCACCACTAGACAACACAGTCACAAAGTCTGTGAAGAGCCTGCTGCATGGCCGCACATGCACCATCTGCTTCTTGATTACATTACACTTCCTGGGATTGGTGGATTGTAGCTCACAACTGCCAACACTTGGTCTGGAATGTAATTACATGCTAGCATGGATGGCGGGTAACGTTAGCCAGCTTAAGCTAGCTACCGAGCTAGCATGTGAACTCAGTAGCAAATCCATGGCTTTGACAAATAGTGCATTGTGGGTAGTTTAGAAGATATCCGGAAACTAGTTCATAAATATGTAATAACCCAAAAACATAACTATGTAGGTAACCATATTGTGACTTTTTGACCACACTGTGTTGTTACATTGGTAAAGCATTGGGGCGGCAGGAAGTCTAGAGGTTAAAAACATTGGGCCAGCGTGCGAAAAGTTGCTGGTTCGAATCTCTGAGCCGACTAGGTGGAAAATCTGTCAATGTGCCCTTGAGCAAGGCACTTAACCCCAATTGCTCCTGTACATTGCTCTGGATAAGTGTGTTGGCTAAAATGTAAATATTAGTAGAAATTCATGTTTCCTACCCTTTAATGATTTTGTTATTACCGATAATTCTCTGTAGGTTTACCGAGATGCTGTCCAATCATCTTGAGGGCCTTTCGTGTCAGTATTAATGAATATCCTTATGGATTTCCCTATATGCCTCCTACAGTGTATAGTATGCAATACAAAAACCCAGGCATGACAGTGAATGACAAGGAGTTGATTATGGCACAAACAGACAGGGCTAAATCCACATACAGTACAATCTCTCCTCTATCGGCAACAGGCTCTGGCTCCAGCAGATCCCTTCTCATGCCACAGACGCTGTGAGACATATGAGATGAGACAGGATGTCAAATGTTGCCAAAGAGGATGGTGCGCTACTGCCACGAACAGCACGCGTGGTGAAATAACATTCAGAATTAGAACATAATTACTAGCTGTGTACTAGCTAGTATGTACTAGCTAGCTAGCTAGTCTTGTGCTAGCTAGCCAGTGTTGTACTTGCTAGCTCCCGCTGGGCACAAACGTCTATTCCACGTTGGTCAGAGCGCACAATCTGTAGCTGGTTTCTTCACTCTATCGGTGCTGTGATACTGCAAATTCCCTACTGACAGCACACAACTTCAGAACAGAGATACATTAACATAGGGTTCTCAACTGTTGATTCAGAAGCACTACGTGGATTAATTCAAAAACATAAAGATGTACATTTACCGCATTAAACAGGGTGTGGCTAGGGTGTGTGTTTTCCGCATAGACTTTGATATTTCTACATCTGCCTTTTTGACTCGATAATGCGAAGCTTATCAGTCTACCAGCAGCATACATTTTGGTCAAGCAACGCGTTCAGCCCACAGAATAAATACTCCCTCTTCAATCATGGTTATTGAGTTTTAGGCACTAACTCAGACTTTGATGTTTCAAGCTCAGATTCTCTTTTTATGCCCGTTTCCAGAAATCTAAATGCAGTTTTATTTTGGGGTTTTGGGAAGGGGAGTGGTGGCAGTTACATTAGTTTGAGGTTCCTCGTTAGTTTTTGGAGGATCTGCCGAGTCAGCCAGTTTCCCCCTCTCTGTGATTGACCCCAGGGGATGCAGCAGTTTCCTTTCCTGCGTGGAGCGGCGCTTCGTTCGCCGAACGTGTGTCGGTTGTTCCGCGTGTAATCGATTCCAGGTACTACTGCAGAACCCCTACGCTGCAGACACATACTCCCATCTAGAGCAGGGAATATAAGTGGAAAGAGGCGCTACTGCAAAACCAAGACAGTACCGTGCATCGCATTGCATTGGAGGAGAATACACTGTCCACAGAGCTATAGCTCTGCACTTTCGTTTTCTGATTAGTAAACGTAATAACCAATGTGAGTTTTTTCGACAGTAGTTCAATGAGATGTTATAACTGTGTAATAGCATGTTATAATGAACCCAGATGTTACAATGAACCCAGATGTTATAATGAACCCAGATGTCTGCTGCTTTGCTTTGCTTTGCTCTCCCTGCCAGTGTCACCAAAAGGAGCTTGTGTGCAACTTGGTCAGCTTGGTGAACAATTTGTGGTGAATAATATATTGCATGAAGGTCTATTTGATGAGCTCACAGTTTACTACAGGTACCCAGAGGATAGGTGAATTACGGGAGAACCCAGAAAGGAAACAAAATGCTTACGGTGTACATTGTGTGTTACAATAAGGCATTGGAGCCATTATGGCAATGTGTGTGTGAGCACGTGCGCGTGTGTGGATAGTGAATCAATAAGGATATTGCACTAATAAGCCCGGCTGGCACTAAGATGCATTGGTCATGTCGTCCTGGGAGGCCAAAACATGCCTCAGCGTCTAATTTCACCTCATTGTTAGGAGTGTTGAGACTGCAGGTGCCACAGCCCCAAATTAATCTGGCTGTGATGAATGAAGACCATCGTATGTAATACCGTTACATACATTCAATCAGCTATGGCTGAGGGTGACGTCCTGAATAAGATGCATGCAGCTATAGCATACAAATCGTTGATTTAGTCTCTATTCCTACAGGTGTTGATGTGATGTTAAGACCATTGAGACCAAACATATTTTAGAGGGATCTTTAGAAAGTAACCTGTCTCAAGACCAACAAGATCTCAAAGTTTCCCTTCACACGTCCGAAATCCCTGTTGATTTCAATTGATTTGTCTGAAGACATCCAACATTCAGACACCATACAGTAGTGGCTTGATGAGCACGGACACAGACACGGATATGGCCATGGACACAGCCAGAATAACATTACAGTATCTACAGGTCTAGGGAGGCATTTGAAGCTACTGACAGAGGCATTTACTATGCAGCTGCATGGGGTCTGATTCTGGATTAGAGTTAGAGACAGTTTGTGTGAATTATATCAACCTCTCCTCTCCTCCCCAAGAGTTACTCTGCTATCCTCAGCTCTGCTCTCAAGGTGACAGCACACACACACACACACACACACACAGACACAGAGCACATTCACACGGACAGCTAGAAAATCTCCTAATTAGAGTCCCTATGGGGAACACGGGCACACATCGATGTACACACACATGGATGCACAAACACACACACAAATGCATGCAGGCATAACGGCACACTAACACATAGACACATGCACATAAACACACACACACACACACACACACACACACACACACACACACACACATACAGTACCTGTCAAAAGTTTGGACACACCTACTCATTCCAGGGTTTTTCTTAATTTTTTACTATTTTCTACATTGTAGAATAATAGTGAAGACATTACAACTATGAAATAACACATATGGAATCATTTAGTAACCCATTTTTTTAAACAAATGTTATATTTCAGATTCTTCAAAGTAGCCACCCATTGCCTTGATGACAGCTTTGAACACTTTTGGCATTCTCTCAACCAGCTTCATGAGGTAGTCACCTGGAATGCATTTCAATTAACAGGTATGCCTTGTTAAAAGTTTATTTGTGGAATTTCTATCCTTCTTAATGCATTTGAGCCAATCAGTTGTGGTGTGACAAGGTAGGAGTGGTATACAGAAGATAGCCCTATTTGGTGAAAGACCAAGTCCATATATTGGCAAGCACAGCTCAAATAAGCAAAGGGAAATGACCATCCATCATTACTTTAAAACATGAAGGTCAGTCAATCTGGAAAATGTCAAGAACTTGTAACGTTTTTTCAAGTGCAGTCGCAAAAAACATTCTAGCGCTATGAAGAAACTGGGTCTCATGAGGACCGCCACAGGAGAGGAAGACCCAGAGGTATGTCTTCTGCAGAGGATAAATTCATTCATTAACTGCACCTCAGTTTGCAGCCCAAATAAATGTTTGACAGAGTTTAAGTAACAGACACATCTCAACATCAACTGTTCAGAGAAGACTGTGAATCTGGCCTTCATGGTCGAATTGCTGCAAAGAAACCACTACTAAAGGACATCAATAATTAAAAGAGACTTGCTCGGGCCAAGAAACATAAGCAATGGACATTAGACCGGTGGAAATCTGTCCTTTGGTCTGATGAGTTCGAATGTGAGATTTTTGGTTCCAACTGCCGTGTCTTTGTGAGACACAGAGTAGGTGAAAAGATGATCTCTGCATGTGTGGTTCCCACCGTGAAGCATGGAGGAGGAGGTTGGATGGTGTGGGGGTGCTTTACTGGTGACACTGTCTGTGATTTATTTAGAATTCAAGGCACACTTAACCAGCATGGCTACCACAGCATTCTGCAGGGATATGCCATCCCATCTGGTTTGCGCTTAGTGGGACTATCATTTGTTTTTCAACGGGGATATGACCCAACACCCCTCCAGGCTGTGTAAGGTCTATTTGACCAAGAAGGAAAGTGATGGAGCGCTGCATCAGATGACCTGACCTGCACAATCACATGACCTCAACCCAATTGAGATGGTTTGGGATGAGTTGGACTACGGAGTGAAGGAGAAGCAGGTGGGAACTCCTTCAAGACTGTTGAAAAAGCATTCCAGGTGAAGCTGGTTGAGAGAATGCCAAGAGGGTGCAAAGCTGTCATCAAGGTAAAGGGTGGCTATTTTGAAGAATCTCAAATGTAAAATATATTTGGATTTGTTTAATACTTTTTTGGTTACCACATGATTCCTTGTGTTATTTCATAGTTTTGATGTCTTCACTATTATTCTTCAATGAACAAAATAGTGAAAATAAAGAAAAACCCTTGAATGAGTAGGTGTTTCCAAACTTTCGACTGGTAGTGAATATATTTATCAGTCTGTCACGGCAAGACACCACTGTCTGGAATTATTGCCACCACCCCAAGTTGTCTGTATGGAGATTATATCTGTGTTATTTTATCACCCACAAACCTCCGTTGCAGAGAGCGAGAGCGAGAGCGAGAGCGAGAGAGAGAGAGAGAAAGAGAGAGAGAGAGAGAGAGAGAGAGAGAGAGAGAGAGAGATAAACTGTTACATTACATTCCACTAACATCAACACAATGCTCTCCATCGGTCCACACTTCTCTCCATCAGTTCACAGTGCTCTCCATCAGTCCACAGTTCTCTCCATCAGCCACAGTGCTCTCCATCATGCTAAAAGCTAGCCATTTTGTTCAGGTTTTGAGAGATTCCGGCCAGGCTATGTTATCCTGATAGTGAGCAAGCTGCTTGATACTAATGCTCATAACTGAATGATATCGGATAGCTTCCACTCTACAGTTATGGTTGTCTGCATTGATTGAATAAACTACTGTAGGCTACACCCGACAATGGGTTAAATGCAGATGGGGAGGGAATCATACTAGTTGTGGAACACACACAGGCACACACACGCACACACACACGCACACGCAAACACATACACGTACACACACACACACAGACAGACATATACATACACACACACAAACTGTCACGGATCCCTCCAGAACTATCATTACACACTCTTTGCCCCTATTCCCAGTGATTAGTATTTGTATAAGTGTGCCCTTTGTTCACCATTGTCCTGTCGGTTATTGTTCCAATGTCCGTTGGTTGTGTACCTGTGCTGTGTTGTTTTGGCTTTCGTGCCATGTGTAATGTGCAGATGATTATGGGTCTCGTCCCGTGTGATAATCATTGTGCGATTGTGTATTAATTCGATGCACTCCTCGCTCTTTTGTTTGGGTCTCAACTCCGTGTTTGATATACGTGTTTGTTTGGTCTTCATCCCCGTGCCTGTACACGGGACACTGTAATTTGGGTAAAGAAATAAAAAAAACTATGACGCATTCCTGCACCTGTCTCCCGACCCTTTACACCAACGTGACACAAACACACTAATAGTATATCATAGGGCTGCTATTTGGTGCTGTATGAAAAGTGCATACACATGAGCAGCCTGCACTGGCTAACATGATTAATGAGTCACACTCCATCAGAGACAGAGGGGAGGGGAAACAGGGGGCCATGTTGAAAATCCAAGTCCACAGTTTAGGTGAAGTGCATAACAGCAGGAAATATGGAACTGCTTCCAAGAGTAAAGATCAATTCAATAATATACAGTAATTGCAGAATACTAATAATGTTAAATACGTCTTTATACAATTGACTTATAGTAGTCTTAAAATGTATAAAATTATGACTTGATGCAATTGCAGTACGGTTTTCTTCTCCTTGGCAAAAACAGTTCAGATTAACATATTGTTTGACAATGTCACGCCCTGACCTTAGTTATCTTTGTTTTCTTTATTATTTGGTTAGGTCAGGGTGTGACAAGGGTGGTGTGTTTAGTTTAGGATTGTCTAGGGTTTTTTGTATGTCTAGGGGTTTTCTAGTCTAGGGGTTTATATGTCTATGGTTGCTTAGATTGGTTCTCAATCAGAGGCAGCTGTTTATCGTTGTCTCTGATTGGGAACCATATTTAGGTAGCCATATTCCTTGGTTCATCTGTGGGTTATTGTCTATGTATAGTTGCCTGTGTCAGAACTACTGTTTATAGTGTCACATTAATTTAGTTGTTTTGTATAAGTGTTCTTGCTTTAATAAAGAGGAATGTATTCTCATCACGCTGTGCCTTGGTCTCCTTGTTACAATGAACGTGACAGACAAATCATTTTTGCACTATGGTGTCCTGATTGAGGCTTTCCTATAATGGACACTGAAAAACATCCTTTTCTAACAGTCTAAACTCTTTGTTTTTTGTCAGTCAGACCTACCTGTTTCCCTCTTGGCTGCAAATAAGGTACATTAGCTTGAGTCAGACAACATTTTTCACGCAATGCACAGGCCACTGCCTATGTGGCCCGTTTCAGGAAACGAAACTCATGTTGTGGGTCACTAATTCACAGGAGAGCCGTTTGAATGGAAACTTTTTAGGGGCAGAAATGCATTACATGGCAGATGTGAGAAGATCAAAGTTTTTATTTTTATTTTTTAATTTATTTCACCTTTATTTAACCAGGTAGACCAGTTGAGAACAAGTTCTCATTTACAACTGCGACCTGGCCAAGATAAAGCAAAGCAGTGCAACACAAACAATAACACAGGGTTACACATAAACAAACGTTCAGTCATTAACACAATAGAAAAATCTATGTACAGTGTGTGCAAATGTAGAGTAGGGAGGTAAGGCAATAAATAGGCCATAGAGGCGAAATAGTTACAATTTGGCAATTAACACTGGAGTGATAGATGTGCAGAAGATGATGTGCAAGTAGAGATACTGGGGTGCAAAAGAGCAAGAGGATAAATAACAATATGGGGATGAGGTAGTTGGCTGTGCTATTTACAGATTGGCTTTGGTGCTTGGTGATAAAACGGATGGCACTGTAATAGACTACATCCAGTTTGCTGAACGGAGTGTTGGAGGCTATTTTGTAAATGACATCGCCGAAGTCAAGGATTGGTAGGATAGTCAGTTTTACGAGGGTATGTTTGGCAGCATGAGTGAAGGATGCATTGTTTTGAAATAAGAGGTCGATTCCAGATTTAATTTTGCATTGGAGATGCTTAATGTGAGTCTGGAAGGAGAGTTTACAGTCTAACCAGACACCTAGGTATTTGTAGTTGTCCACATATTCTAAGTCAGAACTGTCCAGAGTAGTGATGCTAGTCGGGCGGGCGGGTGCAGGCAACGATTGGTTGAAGAGCATGCATTTAGTTTTACTAGCTTTTAAAAGCAGCTGGAGGACACGGAAGGAGTGTCGTATGGCATTGAAGCTCATTTGGAGGTTTGTTAACACAGAGTCCAAAGAACGGCCAGATATATACAGAATGGTGTCATCTGCATAGAGGTGGATCAGAGAATCACCAGCAGCAAGAGCGACATCATTGATATATATAGAGAAAAAAGTATGCCCGAGAAATGAACCCTGTGGCACCCCCATAGAGACTGCTAGAGGTCCGGACAACAGGCCCTCCGATTTGACACACTGAAGTCTATCTGAGAAGTAGTTGGTGAACCAGGCGAGGCAGTCATTTGAGAAACCAAGGCTATTGAGTCTGCCGATAATAACGCAGTGATTGACAGAATTTGAAAGCCTTGGCCAGGTCGATGAAGATGGCCGCACAGTACTGTCTTTTATTGACGGAGGTTATGACATCGTTTAGGACCTTGAGCGTGGCTGAGGTGCACCCATGACCAGCTCGTAAACCAGATTGCATAGTGGAGAAGGTACGGTGGGATTCGAAATGGTCAGTGATCTGTTTGTTAACTTGGCATTTGAAGATTTTAGAAAGGCAGGGCAGGATGGATATACAGTTGAGGTCAGAAGTTTACATACACCTTAGCCAAATATGTTTAAACTCAGCTTTTCAAAACTCCTGACATTTAATTCTAGTAAAAATTCCCTGTCTTAGGTCAGTTAGGATCACCACTTTATTTTAAGAATGTGAAATGTCAGAATAATAGTAGGGAGAATGATTTATTTCAGCTTTTATTTCTTTCATCACATTCCCAGTGGTATACATACACTCAATGAGTGTTTGGTAGCGTTGCCTTTAAATTGTTTAACTTTTGTCAAACGTTTCGGGTAGCCTTCCACAAGCTTTCCACAATAAGTTGGGTGAATTTTCGCCCATTCCTCCTGACAGAGCTGGTGTAACTGAGTCAGGTTTGTAAGGCCTCCTTGCTCGCACACACTTTTTCAGTTCTGCCCACACATTTTCTATGGGATTGAGGTCAGGGCTTTGTGATGGCCACTCCAATACCTTGACTTTGTTGTCCTTAAGCCATTTTGCCACAACTTTGGAAGTATGCTTGGGTCATTGTCCATTTGGAAGACCCATTTGCGACCAAGCTTTAACTTCCTGACTGATGTCTTGAGATGTTGCTTCAATATATACACAAAATTTCCCTTCCTCATGATGCCATCTATTTTGTTAAGTGCAGCAGTCCCTCCTGCAGCAAAGCACCTCCGCAACATGATACTGCCACCCCCATGGTTCACGGTTGCGATGGTGTTCTTCGGCTTGCAAGCATCCCCCTTTTCCTCAAAATCATTGTCATCATGGCCAAACAGAGAACATTTCTTCATGTGCAGTTTCGGCGGTTTTGGAGCAGTGGCATCTTCCTTGCTGAGCGGCCTTTCAGGTTATGTCGATATAAGACTCGTTTTACTGTGGATATAGATACTTTTGTACCTGTTTCCTCCAGCATCTTTACAAGGTCCTTTGCGGTTGTTCTGGGATTGATTTGCACTTTTCACACCAAAGTACGTTAGTTTCTAGGAGACAGAACGTGTCTCCTTCCTGAGCGGTTTGTCGGCTGCGTGGTCCAATGGTGTTTATACTTGCGTACTAGTGTTTGTACAGATAAACGTGGTACCTTCAGGGCTTTGGAAATTGCTCCCAAGGATGAACCAGACTTGTGGAGGTCTACAATTTCTATTCTATTCAATTTCTATTCTATTCTATTCTTGGCTGATTTCTTTTGATTGTCCCATGATGTCAAGCAAAGAGGCACTGAGTTTGAAGGTAGGCCTTGAAATACATCCACAGCTACACCGCCAATTGACTCAAATGATGTCAATTAGCTTATCAGAAGCTTATAAAGCCATGACATCATTTTCTGGAATTTTCCAAGCTGTTTAAAGGCACAGTCAACTTAGTGTATGTAAACTTCTGACCCACTGGAATTGTGATACAGTGAATTATAAGTTAATTAATTTGTCTGTAAACAATTGTCCTAACCGACTTGCCAAAACTATAGTTTGTTAACAAGAAATTTGTGAAGTGGTTGAAAATTAGTTTTAATGACTTCAACCTAAGTGTATGTAAACTTCCGACTTCAACTGTAGGTCTATAACAGTTTGGGTCTAGAGTGTCTCCTCCTTTGAAGAGGGGGATGACCACGGCAGCTTTCCAATCTTTGGGGATCTCAGACGATACGAAAGAGAGGTTGAATAGGCTAGTAATAGGGGTTGCAATAATTTCGGCTGATCATTTTAGAAAGACAGGGTCCAGATTGCCTATCCCAGCTGATTTGTAGGGATCCAGATTATGCAGCTCTTTCAGAACATCAGCTGTCTGGAGCAGCAGGGGGGTGCTTGGGCAAGTTCTGCAGGGGGTGCTGAGCTGTTGGCCGGGGTAGGGGTAGCCAGGTGGAAAGCATGGTCAGATGTAGAAAAATGCTTGTTGAAATTTTTGATTATCGTAGTTTTATCGGTGGTGACAGTGTTTGCTAGCCTCAGAGCAGTGAGCAGCTGGGAGGAGGTGCTCTTATTCTCCATGGACTTTACAGTGTCCCAAAACTTTTTGGCATTAGTGCTACAGGATGCAAATTTCTGTTTGAAAAAGCTAGCTTTAGCTTTCCTAACTGACTGGGTATATTGGTTCCTGACTTCCCTGAAAAGTTGCATATCGCGGGGCTATTCAATGCTAATGCAGAACCCCACAGGATGTTTTTGTGCTGGTCAAGGGCAGTCAAGTCTGGGGTGAACCAAGGGGTATGTCTGTTCTTAGTTATACATTTTTTTGAATGGGGCATGCTTATTTAAGATGGTGAGGATAGCACTTTTAAGAGAACCCGGGCATCCTCTACTGACGGGATGAGGTCAATATCCTTCCAGGATACCCGGGCCAGGTTGATTAGAAAGGCCTGCTCGCAGAAGTGTTTTAGGGAGCATTTGACAGTGATGAGAGGTGGTCGTTTGACAAAAGACCCATCACACACGCAGGCAATGAGGCAGTGATCACTGAGATCCTGGTTGAAGACAGCAAAGGTGTATTTAGAGGGAAAGTTGGTCAGGATGATATCTAAGAGGGTGCCCATGGTTACGGATTTAGGGTTGTACCTGGTAGATTCATTAATAATTTGTGTGAGATTGAGGGCATCTAGCTGAGATTGTAGGATGGCCAGGATGTTAAGCATAGCCCAGTTTAGGTCACCTAACAGTACGAACTCTGAAGATAGATAGGGGGCAATCAATTCACATATGGTGTCCAGGGCACAGCTGGGGGCTGAAGGGGGTTTCTAACAAGCGGCAATGGTGAGAGACTTGTTTCTGGAAAGATAGATTTTTAAAAGTAGAAGCCCTGAATTGTTTGGGCACAGACCTGGATATTATGACAGAACTCTGCGGACTATCTCTGCAGTAGATTGCAACTCTGCCCCCTTTGGCAGTTCTATCTTGTCCGAAGATGTTATAGTTAGGGATAGAAATTTCAGGATTTTTGGTGGCCTTCCTAAGACATGATTCACACACGGCTAGGACATCAGGGTTGGCGGTGTGTGCTAAAGCAGTAAATAAAACAAACTTAGGTAGGAGGCTTCTAATGTTAACTTCTTCGATATAGGGGGCGCTCTTTCAATTTTTATGGATAAAAAAACGTTCCCGTTTTAAACAAGATATTTTGTCACGAAAAGATGCTCGACTATGCATATAATTGACAGCTTTGGAAAGTAAACACTCTGACGTTTCCAAAACTGCAAAGATATTATCTGTGAGTGCCACAGAACTGATGCTACAGGCGAAACCAAGATGAAATTTCAAACAGGAAATGCCCCAGATTTTGAAGGCGCTGTGTTCCAATGTCTCCTTATATGTCTGTGAATGCGCCAGGAATGAGCCTACACTTTCTGTCGTTTCCCCAAGGTGTCTGCAGCATTGTGACGTATTTGTAGGCATATCATTGGAAGATTGACCATAAGAGACTACATTTACCAGGTGCCCGCTTGGTGTCCTCTGTCGAAATTATTGCGTAATCTCCAGCTGCGTGCATTTTTCCATTTGCTTCAGAGGAGAAACCCAACTGCCACGAATGATTTATCATCGAATAGATATGTGAAAAACACTTTGAGGATTGATTCTAAACAACGTTTGCCATGTTTCTGTCGATATTATGGAGTTAATTTGGAAAAAAGTTCGGCGTTGTAATGACTGAATTTTCAGGGTTTTTTCTTAGCCAAACGTGATGAACAAAACGGAGCGATTTCTCCTACACAAATAATATTTTTGGAAAAACTGAACATTTGCTATCTAACTGAGAGTCTCCTTATTGAAAACATCCGAAGTTCTTCAAAGGTAAATTATTTTATTTGAATGCTTTTCCTGTTTTTGTGAAAATGTTGCCTGCTGAATGCTAGGCTTAATGCTATGCTAGCTATCAATACTCTTACACAAATGCTTGTGTAGCTATGGTTGAAAAGCATATTTTGAAAATCTGAGATGACAGTGTTGTTAACAAAAGGCTAAGCTTGTGAGTGAATATATTTCTTTCATTTAATTTGCGATTTTCATGAATAGTTAACGTTGCGTTATGGTAATGAGCTTGATTACGCTCCCGGATACGGGATTGCTCGACGCAAGAAGTTAACATGCGAGAAACCAAGACTTTTCCGGGTTACATAAATCAACAAATGAGAGCACCTGAGGAATGGGAGTGGTGCTGGGGGCTGCAAGGCCTGGGTTAACCTCTACATCACCAGAGGAACAGAGGAGGAGTAGGATAAGGGTACGGCTAAAGGCTATAAGAACTGGTCATCTCGTGCGTTCGGAACAGAGAGTAAAAGGAGCAGATTTCTGGCTGTGGAAGAATAGATTCAAGGCATAATGTATAGACAAGGGTATGGTAGGATGTGAGTACAGTGGAGTGTGAGGGTGAAACAAGGCATATTAAGCTAGCTAAGGCATATTGGACAGGGCTAGGGGCTCTACAGTGAAATAAGACAATAATTACAAACCAAAACAGCAATAGACAAAGCATTTTAACATTAGGGAGAGGCATTTGTAGCCAAGTGTTCATAGGGTCCAAAGAGTAGCACTAGATGAGTCAGGAAGCCAATTCCGTAGTTGCTGCTACGCTAGGCGAGCTGGAGAAATGGCTATTCAGACAGCTAGCAGGACGGGGATAGCAGATGGGCATCCGGCAACGTCGCAACAGAAGAGCCTGTTGAAACCACCTCGGACGGATTACATCGGCAGACCAGTCATGATGGATCGGCGGGGCTCCGTGTCGGCTCCGTGTCGGTAGTAAAGAGGTATTGTAGCCCAAGAATTGGCTGGTGGACCTCTTTGGCTAGCCCGGAGATGGTAAGTGGGCTAGGCCTATGAGTATATATCTTGATGAACCAACCTTAAAACACAGAGTAGACAAGCTTCTCTCTCTCTCTCTCTCTCTATCTGTCTCTCTTCTCTCCCTCTTCTGTCTCTCTCTCCCCCTCCCACCTCACTTTCCCTCTCCCCTTCTCTCCCTTTCTCTCCTCTGCCTCCCGCTCCCCCTCCCACCTCCCACATCCCTCCCTCCCTCCTCTTCTCTCCCCTCTTTTACAATATACGCAGCGGCAGGAGTTATTTTATAAATGACTGATCGTGGTGAACTGGGATGAATGCTCAGCGGGGCGGTGGAGGGCCTCCAAACGCCTGTCTCCATGCCTTTACTTCAGCAGGATGATTAAACAGACTAATGAGCCTCCTCTCTTAGGACAGAAGCTCTGTCTGTAGATCTACTTAGTTCCATCTCTGTGTTTTTTAATGGACTGTAAATGTGTGTATTAGACGAGGTTGAGGCTTGTCACAAAAGGGCTCTGGGATTAACGCCAAGAGTAGATTTACTGGTATGATCATGCAGAAGACTGGAGGCGGAGCTCCTTTGAAAAAGATGATTTATTATATCATTATGATGTAAGGAAATACTGTAGTGATTGTAGCGAATTGTGACAGTGTAATGCCCCTTGCGGGTCTCAAAACCGAGTCTCCCAGCCCGTAGGCAGACCCACAGACAGGTCAGTGAGAGACGGTTCCCAGCTCCACCAGGCCACGTCGGGCTCCGGCAGGCCCCATCAGCAGGCTCAGTTTAAGTCTTCCCTCAACAGGGTATCCCTCAGCTATGGAGGTGAGTCATCATCTGGGTTTTTCCTACCAACTGTTCACGAACACACACACGCACAAACATACACAGAAGGTATGGGAGGTGTAAATTGGGGTATCCAGCCTATATCTACTATGATGCAGTTACCCTGTGCATTATTAAAGTGGAACTGACTGTGTGTTAGCCACATGAAATCCCAGGAAGAAGATGACACTTTTTAAAACGTTTTCTGACAAACGAGCACTTAGATATGGTCATTTTCAGAGTTTTCACAAAGTCTTAGAATGTTTAGGAATCACGTATACTAAGGCATTTGTGAAAATTCCATAGCAATATAGAGTAGGAAAGGGGCTGTGCATTTGGACAATTAATAGACACTGCAGTAAATAAAACCTAATAAAAACCATGTGTCTCATCCGGGACCAGAGTCTACTCAGACCGCTGCACCATAGCCAATCAGAGCTACAGTAGGCCTTTATGCAAACAAGCCATTTGCCATACAGGCCTGCCATCTTTCACTTTGAACTGGACTGTGTTTACAGGCAGTTGCAACGGCACGACTTTAGATCATTAGAACCCATTGGCCAAAAGGCACAAAATACACCTGAATGGATTTACGTATTTGGTATCTTTACAGTACTATTGATCAAACAACCATGAAAAGATAGGCTCTCTCTCCATCAGTTATACATATCAACAACAAATCAAATCAAATCACATTTTATTTGTCACATGCGGCGAATACAACAGGTGTGGGCCTTACAGTGAAATGCTTACTTACAAGCCCACTGCAGTTTTAAGATATTTTTGTTGATATATAACAAATAATTAAGGAGCAACAAAAAAGTAACAGTAACGAGGCTATATATAGGGGGTTCCGGTACAGAGTCAATGTGCGGGGGCTTCGGTTAGTCGAGGTAATTGAGGTAATTGAGGTAATATGTACATGCAGGTAGAGGTAAACTGACTATGCATGGATAATAAACAGAGTAGCGACAGCGTCAAAATGGGGGGTGCGGTGGGGACAATGCAAGCAGTCCGGGTAGCCATTTGATTAACTGTTCAAGTGTCTTATAGCTTGGGGATAGAAGCTGTTAAGAAGCCTTTTTGACCTAGACTTGGCACTCCGTACTACTCCGGTGGCTGGAATCCTTGCAAATGTTTTGGGCCTTCCTCTTACACCAGCTGGTATAGAGATCCTGGATGGCAGGAAGGTTGGCCCCAGTGATGTACTGGGTCGTACGCATTACCCTCTGCAGTGCCTTGCGGTCAGAGACTGAGCAGTTCCCATAACAGGTGGTGATGCAACCAGTCAGGAGGCTCTCGATGGTGCAGCTGTAGAATGTTTTGAGGATCTGAGGCCCCATGCCAAATCTTTTCAGTCTCCTGAGTGGGAATAGGCAATGTCGTGCCCTCTTCGCGACTGTCTTGGAGTGTTTGGACCATGACAGTTTGTTGGTGATGTGGACACCAAGGAACTTGAAGATCTCAACCTGCTCCACTACAGCCCCGTCGATGAGAATGGGAGCGTTCTTTGTCCTCCTTTTCCTGTAGTCCACAATCATCTCCTTTGTCTTGATCACGTTGAGGGAGAGGTTGTTATCCTGGCACCACACTGACATGTCTCTGACTTCCTCCCTATAGGCTGTCTCATCATTGTCAGTGATCAGGCCTATCCCTGTTGTGTCATCTGCAAACTTAATGATGGTGTTGTAGTCATACTTGGCCATGCAGTCATGGGTGAACAGGGAGTACAGGAGGGGACTGTGCAAACACCACTGACGGGCCCCTGTGTTGAGGATCAGCGTGGTAGGTGTGTTGTTACCTATCCTTACCACCTGGGGGCGGCCCATCAGGAAGCCCAGGATCCAGTTGCGGAGGGAGGTGTTTAGTCCCAGGGTCCTTAGCTTAGAGATGAGCTTTAAGGGCACTATGGTGTTGAACACTGAGCTGTAGTCAATGAATAGCATTCTAACATAGGTGTTCCTTTTGTCCAGGTTTTAAAGGGCAGTGTGGAGTGCAATTGAGATTGCATCATCTGTGGATCTGTTGGGGTGGTATGCAAATTGGAGTTGTTCTAGAGTTTCTGGGATAATGGTGTTGATGTGAGCCATGACCAGCCTTTCGAAGCATTTCATGGCTACAGACGTGACTGCTACAGGTCGGTAGTTATTTAGGCAGGTTACCTTGGTGTTCTTGGGCACAGGAACTACAGTGGTCAGCTTGAAACAGGTTGAAAATGTCAATGAATTGTTCAGTGCATGCTCAAGAGTACACGTCCTGGTAATCTGTATGAGAACTGTGGCCTGTGAATGTTGACGTGTTTAAAGGTCTTACTCATATCGGCTACGGAGAGCGTGATCACACAGTCATCCGGAACAGATGATGCTCTCATGCATGCTTCAGTGTTGCTTGCCTTTAAACGAGCCCATAAGTTATTTAGCTTGTCTGGTGGGCTTGTGGCTGTGCTTCCTTTTGTAGTCTGTAATAGTTAGCAAGCCCTGCCACATCCAAGGAGCGTCGGAGCCCGTGTAGTATGATTCAATCTTAGTCCTGTATTGACACTTTGCCTGTTTGATGGTTCGTCGGAGAGCATAGTGGGATTTCCCGCTCCTTGAAAGTGGCAGCTCTACCCTTTAGCTCAGTGCGGATGTTACCTGTTCCATGGCTTCTGGTTGGGGTATGTACGGGTCACTGTGGGGACGACGTCATTGATGCACTTATTGATGAAGCCAGTGACTGATGTGGTATACTCCTCAATGCCATCGGAAGAATCCTGGAACATATTCCAGTCTGTGCTAGCAAAACAGTCCTGTAGCTTAGTATCTGCATCCTCTGACCACTTCCTTATTGAGCGAGTCACTGGTACTTCCTGCTTTAGTTTTTGCTTGTAAGCAAGAATCAGGAGGATAGAGTTATGGTCAGATTTGCCAAATTGATTTTTAGGGAGAGTCTCTGTGTGTGGAGGAAAGGTGGTCTAGTTTTTTCCCTCTGGTTGCACATTTAACATGCTGGTAGAAATTAGGTAAAACAGATTTAATTTGCCCTGCATTAAAATCCCCGGACACTAGAAGCACCACATCTGGATGAGAATTGTCCTGTTTGCTTATGGCCCTATATATCTTGTTGAGTGCCGTCTTACTGCCAGCATCGGTTTGTGGTGGTAAATAGCTACGACAAATATAGATGAAAGGTCTCTTGGTAAATAGTGTGGTCTACAGCTTATCATGAGATACTCTACCTCAGGCGAGCAAAACCTTGAGACTTGAAGACCTCTGCCAATGCCTTGTCTTGTCCCTTTCTTACCAGGGGCAGCTGTTCTCTGTCTTTTTATCTTCATTGTTCAAGAGAGATGGGTAGGAAATGGATTGCTCTGATGGTAGAGGGGGTTTACTCCCAAGACAGCAGTATGGGGAAATGGACTCTTCCCAAGACAGCAGTATATCCTTCGCATCGGACTCATTAAAGAAAAAATCTTCCACCAGTTCGAGGTGAGTAATCGCTGTTCTGATGTCCAGAAGTTATTTTCAGTCATAAGTGATAGTAGCAGCAACATTATGTACAAAATAAGTTAAAAAATAAGTACAAACAACAGGAAAAAATTAACAAAATAACACAGTTGGTTAGGAGTAAAACGGCAGCCATCCCTCCGGCGCCATTCAACAACAAGATCAACAACTAGTGCAAGCCAGAGCAAGACGAGCTCAAATCTAACGAAGGAACATTAGATAAACCCTCGCAAACTCATTCAGCTAGTTGACAATCAAAATGATAAATGATTGGGAATTGTAGCCTACTCATTGTTCTGCAGCTTGCCTGCCAATGCATGCCTGGCCAAACAAAGCACCCAAGCTAACTGGCTAAAGTTGGGTAACTTACTAGCTAGCTACTTCCAGACACAAATGAGAGAAAACCTCACTCTGACCATTTCACTCGCCCTGGTTAGGTTGTTTTATCTAGAGTTCTCGTGACTAACTATTACTTTTTTTGCCTACAGTTGAATGACATCGGTCATATTCAGAAGGTGTTGCATGTTCATAAATTCATCAGTTATTTTGCTCTCTGGCACGCCCAGATGAGAGTGCTCTGAAATTGGAGTAGATAGCCAACACAAGAGATATGCAAACTGGATAACAGTTGTTCAAGTTCTTTCTACAGTAGCTAATCAAATGACACCTTTATCTCTAACTGTATATAGCTACTGAAAAACGATATGAGGGAAAAGGTCAGTAACTCACCTCCTCCAATGACCTGACATCCTCCTAGCAGCTAGCAAGCTAGCTAGCTAACATTAGGCTCTGTGTTTTTAGCTTGCTACACAAATAGATACGCTAGCCTATTAGCCACGTGATGACTGACTTGTGATCAGTGCCCTTGCTAGTTTGACTGTATTGACATTCCCAGCCTTAGTTACATTCATCAGTTTTTGTCCAAACTATTTAATCATTGAAACTGAAACAGTGCATCACGAATGAGGGCAGCAAACAATGTACCAAGCCAGCTGTGATTTACAGCCTGATAGCAATATGTTTTGGACTACCAAGAAAAGTATTTGTGAATTATATTAATCATACATTGAACTGCATCCATCTATTCTGCCAAAATGTCATAGTGTACGTCATGGAACGCTGAGTCAAATAGAAGCTATTTTTAAAACATCTTATAAAGTTGGATTTGTAGCATAAACTGGGAATGTAATATTTTTGACTGATATTATGATTGTCTGTTTGTTTCATGCTGTCAGTTCCACTTTAATCTTCATTAATAATATATATGTGTGTGTGTGTGTGTGTGTGTGTGTGTGTGTGTGTGTGTGTGTGTGTGTGTGTGTGTGTGTGTGTGTGTGTGTGTGTGTGTGTGTGTGTGTGTGTGTGTGTGTGTGTGTGTGTGTGTTGTTTGTACAGGAGGACAGCATGTAAGTGTGGATATTATTTCTGTGTGCACATTGTGTATGTATGTGCACATGTATGTTATGTCTGTCACTGTGTGTGACTGTGTGTGTGAGAAAGAGAGAGAAAGAGGCACACATTTGTGTGTGTCTGTTTGTGTGTGTGCATGCATGTGTTCCTATGTGTGTGTGTGTGTGTGTGTGTGTTTCTGTATGTGTGTGTGTGTGTTCCTATGTGTGTGTGTGTGTGTTTGTGTGTCTGTTTGTGAATGTATGTGTGTGTGTGTTCAAGTGTGTTTCAAGTGTGTGTGTGTCCCTATGTGCGAGGAACACGATGCGCCTGATCTCCCCCATCATCAGGGACCATTTGATCGATGTGAGTAGAAAGTGCTGAAATAGCAGCAGAGACCCTCTCCCCCTGTCTTTCCCTGTCACAGCCCTGAAAGAGAGCCAGTGGACCTGAAAAACACAGATACGAGCGCCAAGCAGTTGCCGTCTCCCCCGAGCAAACCAAACACCCTTTGTGTTACTGTTCGCAGCACTCAGGTCACTCTGCCTTGTTCCTGAATGCACCCCCATCAATGATGCATCCCTGCTGCTGCTGCTATGCACCGGAGAGCAGCGTTCAGCAGCGTTCACCACGGAAGTGTTGGAGAGTGTTGTGTTGAAAGATGTGTTGTATGAATCAGAAAACACACAACTACTGAAACGACAGAAGGGACAACTAAAAACACATACTCTACTTCTAAATATACAATATAAAACATAGTTTAACATGTTGCCATTTGAATTGTCACATACAGTATATAACTTAACTTACACTACATGACCAAAGATATGTGGACACCTGCTCGTCAAACATCTCATTCCAAAGTCATGGGCATTAATATGGAGTTGGTCCCCCCTTTGCTGCTATAACAGCCTCCACTCTTCTCTGAAGGCTTTCCACTAGATGTTGGAACTTTGCTACGGGGACTTCTATTCAGCCACAAGAGCATTAGTGAGGCCGGGCACTGATGTTGAGGAATTAGGCCTGGCTCTCGGTTAGCATACCAATTCATCCCAAATGTGTTCGATGGGGTTGAGATTCAGGGCTCTGTGCAGAACAGTCAAGTTATTCCACCTCGATCTCGACAAACCATTTCTGTATGGAACTCGCTTTGTGCACGGGGCCATTGTCATGCTGAAACAGGAAAGTGCCTTCCCCAAACAGTTGCCACAAAGTTGGAAGCACAGAATTGTCTAGAATGTCATTGTATGCTGTAGAGTTAAGATTTCCCTTCAGTGGAACTAAGGGGCCTAGCCCGAACCATGAAAAACAGCCCCAGACCTATTCCTCCTCCACCAAACTTTCCAGTTGCACTGGATTGGTTTTCTCCTGTCATCCGCCAAACCCAGATTCATCCGACCGACTGCTATATAGTGACGCGTGATTCATCACTCTAGTGAACACGTTTCCACTGCTTCAGAGTCCAATAGTGGTGAGCTTTACACCACTCCAGCCAATGGGGCAGCTCTAGCAGGGCAGATATTTGACGAACTGACTTGTTGAAAGTCACTGAGCTCTTCAGTACGGCCATTCTACTGCCAATGTTTGTCTATGACGATTGCATGGCCTTGTGCTCAACCTGTCAGCAATGGGTGTGGCTGAAATAGCCGAATCCACAAATTGTAACGGTCATTGGTGGAAGAAGGTGAGGACCAAAGCGCAGCGTGTTATGTGTTCGTCGTTTTAATGGTGAAGCTGAACTCTATACAACAAGCAACAAAAGAACAACCGAAACAGCTCCGTCAGGTGCAAAACACACAAAACAGAAATTAACTACCCACAAACACAGGTGGGGAAAAGGCTACCTAAGTATGGTTCTCAATCAGAGACAACGATAGGCAGCTGCCTCTGATTGAGAACCACAACCGGCCAAACACAGAAATCCAAAACATAGAAAATGAACATAGAATGCCCTCCCTAGTCACACCCTGGCCTAACTAAAATAGAGAATAAAAGCCTCTCTATGGCCAGGGCGTGACAGTACCCCCCAAAGGTGCGGCCGCAAAACCTGACTCTAAAGGGTGGGTCCGGGTGGGCCATCTTTACGGCGGCGGCTCTGGTGCGGGACGTGGACCCCGCTCCACCTTAGGCTTGGCCCACTTAGGTGGCGCCTCTGGAGCAGGGACCCTCGCCGTGGGCCCCGGACAGGTTGGCTACTCTGGCAGCGCCGGACAGGCGGGCGACTCTGGCAGCACCGGACAGGCGGGCGACTCTGGCAGGGCAGGACAGGTGGGAGACTCTGGCAGCGCCGGACAGGCAGGAGACTCTGGCAGCGCCGGACAGGCGGGAGACTCGTGCAGCGCCGGACAGGCGGGAGAACCTGGAGGGAGGAGACGGAGAGACAGCCTGGTCCTTGGAGGAGGCACAGGATAGACCGGTCCGTGGAGGCGCACTGGAGGTCTCGAACTAAGGGCCTGCACAACCCGTCCTGGCTGGATGGTGATTTTAACCCGGCACATGCGGGGCGCAGGCACAGGACACACGGGAGACACAGTGCGCAGAGCTGACGCAGGATATCGTGGCCCGAGGAGACGCACTGACGGTCTGGAGAGCAGGGCTGGCACCATCCATCCTGGCTGGATCCTCACCCTAGCCTGGCAGATGTGGGGAGCTGGGATGTAGCGCACCGGGCTCAGAGCACATATTGGAGAGCTGTAGCGCCGAGCTGGCACAGGACGTGCAGGGCTAGGGAGGCGCACAGGAGGCCTGGTGCGTGGGGCTGGCACAGTCTTCACCAGACGGCTAACATGCACCTCAGGACGAGAGCTGACTCAGGTGACATCAAATCGCTGACACGCTCTGTCGGGCGGATGTCGTGCCTCATGCACCAACACAGCAGCTCTCTCATTGCTCTCTCCTCCAATCTCCCCATCAACTCCTTCACAGTCTCGGCTTCGCCTCCTTTGCTCACCTCCAGTTTCACCCCATAGCCCGGGGCCTGACCAGTCCCATGATCGCCACGGTAAGCACGGGGAGTGGGCTCAGGTCTCCAACCTGACTCTGCCACACTCCCCGTGTGCCTCCCCAAAATAGAGAATAAAAGCCTCTCTATGGTCAGGGCGTGACACAAATGTTGTTTATATAGTGTATCATATGTGAAACTAAAACAACTATCAAACACTTCAGCTGTGGTGTTCCGTAAGAAATAATATCAAAGTGTGGTTTCGAGGACAAAAACACTGGGTTATTTTTCCACCGGTTCCTGGAAAATTGTTTCACGGAGTGAGAAAAACAAACTTGATGCTATGAATAGTGTTCCTATCTGATGCCACTGGTGACAACATCAGATACGGGAGGAATTAGGCAAATAGTTGATGCTGGGGATATAATATCATGCACTGATAATACCTTATCTTCTCACAGCACAACATATGCACTGACGCATCATGCATACTAATGAACTGCATTACTCATCCTAAGCAGATGTTTAGAGATCTGTACAGGACACTGGGCTATGGTGATATAGATGTGTTGTTCGTAGGACAATTATGAACCTAAATATGACTGTTATGATATTGTCCAGTGGAGTATAATCGTTAACTGATTATGAATGGCAATTGGATTTGGTGCAGTGATAGACATAATGACGTTATGTGAATAAGACTTTATGGATTTGCTATTTGACATTCAACAAGGTTCTGTGAGCTAAAGGGAGCTTACCATTTTGACAGAGTAATTCAAGGGTTTAGAACATTTAGGATAAGGTTTTTACCATGACTAAGATGACTCATATTTGTCTGTCATGTACATTGATTGCTAATAATTTGTTGGGTGCTCATAGCACTTAACATGAATTGAAAGGACTGTCTTGAGAGTTCCTTGTCTTACCTATCAATCAGTCTCTTTCGCTCTTTCTGTCTCTCTTTTGTTCTCTTTCTCTCTCTCTAGCTCTCTCTCTCTCTCTTTCTGACTCTCTCTCACTCTCTCACACACTCTCTCTGTCTCTGGCTTCCTCAGTCACTCAGTCACTCTCTCACTCACCTTGAGTCAGCAGTGTGATTGAAGGGCAGAAACAGGCCTGCCAGGATACCGGATGTGTTAGCACTCCAGCCCCAACTCTGTTACATAACACCTGTCAGAGGAAGAAGGATGAAAAACACACACACACCCCCCCCTCTCTCTCTCTTCCTCCCTTTCTCCCTCTCTTCTTTCACTCCAGGCTAGCCCTGCCTCCACTCTCCATCAAACAGTAAGCTCAAAACTCAGCTCCCTCCTTTCCATCACACACACACACATATACACGCACTCCGTCAAACACATACACAGTCAAACACTAACCCACAGTTGGCCTGCCCCCTCCTCATCTCGCGAGCCCCAAGCCCAATTACAGAGGAGCCTGTGGTGTGAGCCTGCTGTGACGCCTCGAGGACACTCCTCAACCGTCAGCTTTGAAGAGCCTCGCCGACACTGCGCCGACACCGCAACGACACGCTGTGTCACAATGAGCGACTGTTTATCTCACAGAGAGCGCCGAGGAGTAAATAGGAAATGCTTTTTCCCTCTGCATGGGATTTATAATATTTATTTATTTATCAGTACATTAAGTTTATCTCTATTCTATTGGCATTCCTCGTATCTGTCACACAACTCCAAAAGCCCCAATGAACCACCTCCCCCCTCCTTCCGCGCCATATCAATATGAATATCCTTCCTATATGCCTCGGAGTCCCATCCTCCCATACTCCTTCAGTATCTTTAAATGAGTCCCCAACACTACAGGAAAATTAGATAAGATGTGAACCCTATCCTATCTATGGCTAAAGGCCATGCTTTGTAGAACATTACTCAGCAGCTGAGCTCTTTTTCAATCAGCCAGATTTTGTCTTTAATTAGCGGAGCTCGGCTCTCAAAAGGGTTGCAGTGACATTGCAGATAGCAACAGATGGCACACTTGGCTTGTTCAGAACATACAATGAACGTCAGTCGCTCCCCACTTTGAAAATAGAAACTCAGTTGCAGTTAAAGGGCTGACTACACAGCACTGAGTGGACAACGCCTGGACTGATTGTGCTACCTGTTAAGTCATGCAGTTAAAGGGCTGACTACACAGCACTGCGTGGACAACGCCTGGACTGATTGTGCTACCTGTTAAGTCATGCAGTTAAAGGGCTGACTACACAGCACTGCGTGGACAGCGCCTGGACTGATTGTGCTACCTGTTAAGTCATGCAGTTAAAGGGCTGACTACACAGCACTGCGTGGACAGCGCATGGACTGATTGTGCTACCTGTTAAGTCATGCAGTTAAAGGTTCCAGGTTTTATCAGTGTAAGGTTGTAGAGAGGAGTGAATCTTTAAGAGAGGGTTGGACATTGAACAAGAGAGAAGAGGGAGTGGGAGGGAGAAAAGAGAGCGACAGAGAGAGAGAGACAGACATTCCAATGAATTGTTGAAAAATAACAGAAAAGTTATTGGTGAGCACTGAGCATTTCTACTAAGAACAAAGCAGACAAGCAGACAGGCAGAGATGATAGATAGATAGATAGATAGATAGATAGATAGATAGATAGATAGATAGATAGATAGATAGATAGATAGATAGATAGATAGATAGATAGATAGATAGATAGATAGATAGATAGATAGATAGATAGATAGATAGATAGATAGATAGATAGATAGATAGATAGATAGATAGATAGATAGATAGATAGATAGATAGAAGATAAGAAGATAAGAAGATAAGATAAGATAGATAAGATAAGATAGATAAGATAAGATAAGATAAGATAAGATAAGATAAGATAAGATAAGATAAGATAAGATAAGATAAGATAAGATAAGATAAGATAAGATAAGATAAGATAAGATAAGATAAGATAAGATAAGATAAGATAAGATAAGATAGAAAGATAGAAAGATAGAAAGATAGGATAGGATAGGATAGGATAGGATAGGATAGGATAGGATAGGATAGGATAGGATAGGAAAGTACAAATCTGCCACCTTGTTGCATAAAAGATGGTTAACAGTCATGAGCTGCTCCTGTTGCTGCTTGGTTGGCCTACATACAGCAGGGCCTGGGAAGTCTGCGAAGCCAAATGAATGATGTAATGTCATGAAATTGTCCGACTGAGTTCCTTAATCTCCCTTTTTGTTCACTTCACTTTCCTTCTCATCACACTGCATGTCACCTGAAAAGCCAGTCACATGAATGAGTGAGCATTGGATCAGGCCTAAGTCAGTGGTTTGTGGCTCTTCACTTCCCCAGCCCTCTTAGAACATGGTACAGATTTAGGATCTTAATTTGACCAGTATTGTCAGAGCAAAATAATCCTGCAGCAACAGGATTTTACATTTAGTCCATAATGTTGATTGATCTGTGATTAGGCAATTAGCTACATGAAAAGTGCAGTACTGTTAATAGAACCGTGTGTTAGTGCTGGTTTTCAGGGAATTTATGAAAATCGTGAAGCTCATCTGTACTTCCTGCAGTGCAGGGACATTCTCAGCAACCAAATAGTGATACAATTAAGATCCTACATCTGCAGACTAACGTTATGTCAAAATACTGACATACAGTATAGGCGTTTTACTTCTATGTCACCCAAACTGACGTATTGGATTATAGATCCCAAATGCTTCCTCTCTCAAGCAGCTTCCTGCTGTTGAATGCTTGTTGTTTATCCTCTGTATGAGTGTCACAAGAGACAGCATTGCAGTGCAGCATATACAGTATATAGCAACAGCTGGGAAAAAGTTTTTTAAAAACAGTAGCATTAAAAGTTCCCTGGCCTTTTGCGCCCCAGCAGTTACAACCCAAGGAATCCGCCTTTCACAGACTCATTTAGATCAAAGCCTGTTGTTGCAAGTCCCTGCTCTTTTCTGCTCATTGAATATGCATGATGTTTCCATTCACATGGCATGTACTGCTGTGTGGTACGGGGAGAGGAGAGGCATGGCATAGAGGGAGGGGGAGGGAATGAGGGAGGCAAATGCATCAGGCAGCCATGCTCTGTTCCGAAGCCCAGAGATGAGTCACTCTGACCTGTCACTAAGGGGCCCGGTGCCGACGCTGCCTTCCGTACACTCTCTCCCTGTTTATTAGCTAATAATACATTAATCCACCTACTGTAGGCCAGTACAATATTCTTTCTGCAATATTAAGCTGATCCACCCCTAAAATTTAAATTTAAAAATAATAATAATAATAATAACAAACACCTGTCTGTGTGCAGTAGATGTGACCTGAACCTGTTATTGTACGTTCCACAATTCCCTACTGCTCCACTTTAAACTAGTCATATGTGAAATGTCTATTTCTAACCTGACTAGCATCCACCTTTCCTGCTGTAACACCGTACAGTATGTACACGAGCAGTACCTACATTACATTTACCCTACCTTACACTCAATACTGCAGAGTGGTCTTTTCCTGACATCTCTTTGTGGGAGATAAACCCTTCATGAAATACCCTGGTCTCATACCACGCAGTGCAATGTCTGAGCAACAGGGGAGGTGATGCAGCGAGACAGAGTAGACAGCACAGGTGGCTGGTGGCACCTTAATTGGGGAGGACTGGCTCAAGGTAATGGCTGGAACGGAATCAATGGAACGGTATCAAACACATCAAGCACATCGTTTCCATGTCCTTGATACCTTTCCATTCACTCCATTCCAGCCATTAATATGAGTTGTCCTCACCAGCCTCCTGTGGTTGACAGTCACCAAGATGCAGCGAGCCCTGGTTCACTTCAGACTGATTAGGCATGCAACCCCCGGGCTAATCCAGAAGCCTCTTACACCATGGCAAATAACCAATCAAAATGAGATGACTGAGTGCAGTTTTCAGTTCATCTCTCACAATTAAGCCTCCGTGGTTCAGCGAGGAGAGGAGCATGGTTGTATCTGAAGTGTAAAGCTGGTGTAAACGTGCAGTAAAAAAAGGGGAGAGAGGGCTGAATGATGCAGATGCCGCAGCCACTGTTGAAAAATGCACATCCTGGTCTGCCTGCCTTAGCAAGCTGCTTCAGCTGCATGTCATCCAAACTGGGTCAGCACACCCCCACCCCCCCACCACCACACACACACACACACACACACACACACACACACACACACACACACACACACACACACACACACCCCCCCCACCCCCACCACACACACACACACACACACACACACACACACACACACACACACACACACACACACACACACACCCATGACGGAAGCATTTCTAATGCTTTTGGAAATATTTGCCTAGCTACAGCACTTGCCCTTTGAAAAAATGACTCTACTAAAAGGACATTGAATCTCGTTTATTAACGTTTTAAATACCCATTAATTTCTATTCAAGGCCGTATAATATAATAGCTATCCTGTGAGAATGAAGACACTATTGTATTGAGCTAAACGTGTCTGGGTGGTAGAAATACCTCAGGAGAGGAAGGAAGACAGTTCTCGGATGTGCGAGCACACAGAGTGCTAAATCGCCTTGTACGACAGAAAATAGACACACCAGTAGAGACAGATTGTGCTAAACACACCAGTTGCTACCCCTGGTATTCAGTCCAGAGACGCTTTTCACATCTCCTCCTCTCAGCTCAGATCTAAACTGAGCACAAGAAGCTCTCCTGAAGGCAAACCTGGGTTCAAACACTATTCTAAACCCTTTCTAATACTTGATCTGTGCTTTATTGAGCTTGCCGGGCTTAATGGACCAATAGAATCGTCCCAAAAACAGTCAACCCAACCCATCTGGCACTCCAGGCAGGCTAGAGCAAACGTTGAAAGTCTTTGAAAGATTTAGAATAGTATTTGAACCCTGGTGTGCTTGAAGGCTGAAGCCAGACGCCCCATAGCTGCCAGCCCAATGTGTGATTTTCCCTCCCACACTGTCACATACATGCTGCGTGTGTGTGAGTCCTGTGAGCCATTTACACACGAAACACATTCAAAACAATCTGTTTCTCCTCTAACCTGGCCATGGAAACACGCCACTGTTCTCACACCATACAGCAAATATGTCTTGTTGATGACGTCCCATCAATACGCACTGTAGGGGCAATCAAATAGTGTTTGTTTCCTTACTTTAGGACTGAAATGTGGAGAAATAGAAAAACAAACGTAAATAAATGTAATAAATGAAATGGGTAAAGTTTGATCTCTAAAATCTGTGTGTGTGTGTGCGTGTGTGTGTGACATCAGCTGAATCAACATGCATGCGGATTGGCCGACCTGCACCTGTCTGCTGTTTAAGTAATGGCTTGTGCTGATGCAGCCCTCCCAGCACAATTACCCTGCGCCTCTGGAGACAACAACAACAGCAGCAAGGCAAGCCCCCTTCTCTATCTCTCTCTTCTCCCAGCAGCACATAATGACCCTCAGGCTTAAGGGGTATTACCTCAAGCTTTACCAGGTCAAAGGTCAGCTATCTGAGGTACATCTAAGTTGAGTTAAAGACAGAGGCTGCTCCAGAGACTGACAGGGGGCCACCAATAATAATGATCAAAATAAAACATTTCAGACATTTTGATTGTCACTGCATAAATTCCCAGTGGGAGTCAGCTCTCTCTCTCTCTCTCTCTCTGTCTCTCTCTCTCTCTCTGTATCTCTCTGTATCTCTGTCTCTCTGTCTCTCTGTATCCCTCTCTCTCTCTGTCTCACACTATTTCTCTCTGTATCTCTCTCTTTCTCTCTCTCCTTCTTTCTTTCTTTCTTTCTTTCTCTCTCTCTTTCTCTCTCTCTCTCTCTCTTTCTCTGTCTAACTCTTTCTCTGTCTCACTCTTTCTCTGTCTCACTCTCTCTGTCTCTCTCTGTCTCTGTCTCTCTCTCTCTCTCCCTCTTTCTCTCGCTTTCTCTCTCTCACTCTCTGTCTCTGGCGAGCTATAGCGGCCGATGAATCTGACTGAGAGAGGCTTTGCATGCGACAGTGAAATTGATATTCCCTCCAAGTGCTGGGATGTACTCAGCCGTCCAGTGTGAGCGGACAACTGATTTACAAGAATTAATGGATTAATTTCCATAATATCGTGAGCTCGATGAATCATTTCATTAATCATGCCCTTTTCTGGGGGAACTGGCATGTGACATGACGCGAGCAGGAGTTTGATGATTAGCAATAACTTTACGGAGCCGGATAGAGCTGGGGCCGGGGCATGTGGCCCCTGTGGTGTGGGAACCATGCCAGCTAGCATAATCTCTGCATCACAGCTAGTTTAATCAAAGTGTCACTGTCTGTCGCCTTGTGGCTCGTGGCAGAGAGACAGACAGACAGAGAGAGAGACAGAGCAGGCAGAGACAGACAGAGAGAGACAGACAGACAGACAGACAGACAGACAGACAGACAGACAGACAGACAGACAGACAGACAGACAGAGGCAGGCAGGCAGGCAGGCAGAGGCAGGCAGACAGACAGACAGACAGACAGACAGACAGACAGACAGACAGACAGACAGACAGACAGACAGACAGACAGACAGACAGACAGACAGACAGACAGACAGACAGACAGGAGGAAGTGGTGGTGGGGTGAGAGATACTCTTAAATAGAGCTGGATGGATATGTGGGTTATTGCACTGGGTACGCTGCCCTTCACCTTGACAAACAAGACGGAGAGATGCCAGTGATTAGAATCTGAATCTCACAGGTTTGTGGTCTGATGGACAGTGGTGTAATACGCACACACTTTTCATCCATTTACAGAACACACACACACACACACACACACACACACACACTACTGTCAAAGTAGTGACTATAATAAGGCCCTGTATGAATCTGTATGATTGGGAATATGTGGAGCTAGTGGCATCATTATGTGGCATCATCATTAGATATTTTTTAACTGGCACACAGGCTCGGGGAGTGGTGGGGAGGCTCTGCACTTTTGGCCTTCCAGCATAATAAAGGTTGTGACTCATGATGCTGCAACACAGCTAGGGAGGAGTAGTGCACTGCTCAGTGCTCATAGGCTACTCCTGTGTCTGCATTGCTCACATTTCCTCAAACTGCACGTCAACGCACCAACCTTCCATTTCTTTCCATCACCAGCTAACCTAATAGTCTTATGCCGTAAAAGCTCTCTCCACCTCAGCTGATGGTGAAGATGATTAAGTCATCCAATGCAGCATGACTGCAAATGACCTTGACTTCTGTTTCCCCTCATGCTTCAGTTGACACACTTTTAATCAAATTGTCCATGATTCAGAACATGTAAAGCACCTATTCAAAGCCATGCCATAACATCTCTCTCTCTCTCTCTCTCTCTCTCTCTCTCTCACACTCTCTTTCTCTCTCTCTCTGTCTTTATCTTTCTCCCTTTCTCTATCTTTCCCTCTCTCCCTATCGCCCTCTCTATCTCTCTCTCTTCCCTCCATTTCATGTTTCCCCCCCAAAAAATCAAGGCAGTCTATTCTAATGAGTGTGGTGGGGGAGGTTGTGTAAGAGCGAAACATCCACATTAACTACCCAGTAATGAACCTGTTGTTTTCAGTCAATCGGCAGGAGACGCTTTGAAGCAAGCGCTTTAGAGTCGCGGATAGATAACTGCTTCAGCGGGGACCTTGGAGAAAGCCTGCAGGCTTATTCTTCCCCAGTTACCGAGCAGCATGTCTGCTCAAGGTTAAAGTCATACCGCTGACATCACCAAAACGAACCTGCTGCAGGCCTCGAAAGCAAACAATTAAACTTTAAGGGCTATTCCATTAGTAAATAAAGAGCTCTTGACCTCCGCATGATACCTCCGGCCCACTAGGCACACACTGGTTGATCAACGTGGTTTCCACCCCATTTCAAAGTGCTCAAATTCTGCTGAGTAAAATGGAAAACGGATGCGGAATTCGTTTGATTAGGCCTAGACAATTTCTTTTACATTTCAATTAGGCTACTGTAGATTTTTTGGAACGCGATAACATGTGAATTTGTGGAGAGATGTCATACATGCAGAGATTTCTTTTGAAGTCACAGTGGCCCAATTGCAAAGCCCATATTTCGGACAAACATTTATGAAAAGAGACATGGAATAAATAATTCAAGAGAAATCATTACATGATCACGTATTGTTTGGAATAAACAGTAGAAGATGTGATGAGCTCAAACTATTCCCCCCTAAATCACGTGGTGTGCAACGAAGTGTATGAAGCAGCCTCTTTGATCAACAGATGAGCGTTTTGCGTCACTTAAATCAGCCTCACAGTGTCAACAAGAGCTTTCAACGGTGCTTGTTATAGCAGAAACATGCTGTTGCATTACAGCACATGCTCCGGACGGGATCCGCTGCCATTTCAGTGTCTGAAACCTTGCACACAATCCAACACTGAATTAGTGCACAACACAGACAAACACTTCAGGAATGAACAACTTAGCCTAAACATCACACAGAACTATATTTTCTACGTATCTGATTTCTCTAAATGGTTTAGACAAACATGAACCACATCGTGTTAGATCTTTATTCATTCTTTATTATGAAGTGAGACAAAATGCCCGGTGCCATTGTGCTTTACATCGTTCAAATACTGGGCAGAAAAATCCCAGGGAAAAGAACTCCAGAAATAAGATTCATTTGATTCTTTACAGATTGTAGAAATATCATACTCATCAAAGGGTTATGTACAAGGTGTCTTGCAATAAACAGTTATTTCCCTTTGATCGGCATAGTACAAAAACAGAGGTTAGCCTATAGCTAATACAAGGCCTTTCTACCTGAATCTACTTGTTGTGCTACTATCTTTAAAAAGTTGAATTGTTCATAGTATAAGGAAGTGCTTTAATAAGATGAATGGACTTTATCGTGGCTAGAGTACGGTCATCTTATTGTGTTGATCATTCTGAGCCCTGATGCAGTGAAAGTTATCTTGTAAGTGACCCCTAAACTTACTTGTCCACCTGTGAGAGATGTGATATGGGGTAGTGTCGCCGTCGTTTGGGCCTCTGGCGTTCATTCCACAGACTTGGTGGTGAGATGTTCTGGATTGCTTGGAACTATTTTTAGATCAGCACCAGAAGTCTACGTTCTAAGACTAAGATAAATACGAGGCAGGCAGTGCATAACCGTTTACAAAAGGACCTCTCCCTATCCCACCCCATGGGCTTATCCATTCAATACTACACTCACTGGCGTTTCCCTGATAGGCCTATTCCATGTTTGTATGACTACTAGAGGACTGGATAAAAGGATGATGTGTGTTGAAAATGTCATAGTTATTACTCATTTATGTTTTACAAATACCATGCATTATTGCTCTATAGTTCTTTATGGTGAGACTCCCGAGAAATATTACCGACAGATTACATCTAGATTTTGGCGAAAATCCTAAACTTCATAAAATTGGCATAGATTTCATTATCATCGTTTTTTGCATGCAATATGTTTATAAAGTGGCGAACAAAAATAAGAGGATATTTAGAAAGTGGCAAATGCTTTGGCATATTCATGACGAAGGCTTGCAAAACAATACTAAATTAAAGTGCAAATGAAGATTCTACACAAAATGTAAGTAAAAAATAAATAAAGTAATAGGTAAATAGAGAAATAAATAAAGTAATAGGTAAATAGAGAAATAAGTGAATTCATAAATAGGTTTACCTCACTACTGAACACTTTTGTGGCCATTGGCAGCAATACAATATTGGCCAATACTTAAAAAAGGTTTGACCTTTTAAATTAAGACATTTTCAATGTTCTGCGAGTTTGGCAAACACATTAAATTTCGACTCATAATAGTTGAATAAGTTGTTGTTGTTATAACGATCAAGGGTGGATAGCCCATGGAAAAAAGTTTGGGCAAGCTACATGCGTAATCCAACATTTCCTTAGTGATGCTGTTTGCTGCAGTAGTGGATAAAACCTGTGCTGTCACCATGGAACAGGTTGTCTAGGGAATAGTATAGGGATGCCGTTGGAAGAAGTTTCATCATGTGTTCATGGATACTATACAAGTCAGTCGTCAATGGAGCTCATAGGTGAGAACTCTCCCTTAAAGCAGGCGGACTCATAGTGCTTGTTCAGGTAGGACTTTAAAGCAAAGGTCTTGTCGCATCTCTTGCACTTGTAGTGCTTGAAAGCAGAGTGCGTCTGCATGTGAGCGCGGAGGTTGGAGCGGTCGGCGAACGCCTTTCCGCAGTGTGCGCATCCAAAGGGCTTCTCGCCAGTGTGTGACCGCATGTGTCCCTGCAGCAGCCAAGGTCTACTGAAGGCCTTGCTACATATGTCACACTTGTGCTTGAGGTCGTGGGTGAGCAGATGCATGGCCATGGCAGGCATGGACACGTACACCTTCCCACAGGTGGGGCACTTCTTGGCCATCTTGCTCTCTAGGCTACGGTGGGTCTGCTTATGCCGGCTCAAGTTGGAGGACGTGGCGTACGTCTTTCCACACTCGTTGCACGTGTGACGCTGTATGGTCCTGGGGCTGCTGATGGCTTTTCTCCTCGACCTTCCGTCAGTGATGAAGAAGGCGTCTACGGTGTAGCCCTCGCTTACGGCGGTGTCCCCGTTGATGTATCCGGAGGAGATCTCGGACTGGGGACTGTCAGGCTGGTCCGAGTCCGGTGCTCCGTAGTCACTGTGGATGCCGTCGCTGTGGATGCCATCGTAGATGGGGCTGGGAGAGGGGACTTTAATGCCATTGTCACTTTCACCGTCATAGACAGACGGGGTCATGTAGTCACTGATGTACCCTATAGCATTGAAAAGAACAAAAAACTGATTTAATTATTTGTGTGATGAGGCCTACTGATTACACATTGGGTGGATTCTGGGCGCTTTATTCATGTTAATTGATGCAACAGTGCCATTCTGCCAAGTTGTAGGGCTTAATTTCTGACTCACAGCGCGTTAGCTCTGCAGCCTATTATTTCAGTAATTTACAGTTCCAACAGAGGTGGGTTGAAAGACGTTGACTTCTTTTGAAGGTCTTTTTCTACATCACTCCACCCCAAAAAAATCAATATCTCTCTATTTCAATTAGTGTGCTAACCCATTTAACGACAAAGGCGGGAGGGGAATAATATCACTTCAGTAAGCCTATTATTGCATTTGCCGTTCTGACAAAGATCTCAGAATATAGGTCGATGTGCACCACTGAACGTATACATAGCCTGCACTTACATCCAGGGCTATAGGTTACTCCATGACCAAGAGATAGGAACACGCATGAATAATCTATAAAATGTACTTCTGGACAAAATACAGTCTGGTTATTCAAGTATGCGAGTACGCTCACTGTATGTTTTAAAGAGCGTAAATAATGTCTTAGAATATGATCGTTCGTTTAAAAGACCTACAGACACTCTCTCCCTCCCTTTTGTATGTCTGTCTCCGTGTGTGGCTATGGTAGTGGGCTTGTAATAATTATCCAAAAGGGATACATTATAACTCAGTATTCTAATCTACGGTGTCTTGCAAATGTTGTACACTTGTGGGTTGATGCAGCTCAATTGGGGTTTAACCTTGTGTGCTCCGCTGTAGAGCACTTGAAATATCACTGCCTCGGAAAATGTGCAGAGTCGACAAAAATACAACATGTGACTGTGTTGGATACAATGTGACCGCGGGTCAGCGAAGCTCGATGTGCAACAAGCTATCTGCACGCACACAGGCTACAGTCAACACTTAATAGGCTATACACATATAAGACCAAACAAAATATGATAAAACATTGTCTACGCAGATAAAAGACAGTGTAGCCTATTAACTTAAAGTAACAGGTAATAACAGGTTTACCTTTTTCATGAAAGCGGAGGCTGAGGTCGGACCTCACTCTACCATAATGGTTCTCCAGATCAGCAGATGAGAAATCATCGAGCTTAACCTTTTTGACCAGAAAAGATCTTGGCATTTTTCCACTTTGAACAAAATAACACTCGTCCGGTGGTTAAGTCTATCACTCCTCATGCAGTGCTGAGGAAAAGGGGCTGTATAGACGGGCGGAATCGCTTCTTCGGTTCGTCGATTTGTGTGTGATCAGATGCCAGCACAGGGGGAAAAGCCTGAGTGAGACCCCTTCCGAATCCTCACGCTGCTACTCCTTGTTGAGCTGCTGATTTTCGTGCGGCAGCGCCTTGTTCCGCTGGTCAGAAATGCAACTTCAGCACTGGATAGTTCCCTTTCAGTGCTGCGCGCCTGTATAGGCAGGCAGGCAGGCTTCAGCACTGGACAGCACACCCGCAGCAAGAGATCCGTTCTTTCGCTCTTCTCTCTTTCTTCCTTCCTCGTGCAGCTGTCCCCAGTCTTCTTACAGTTTGACCGTAGAAAATAGGCTGGTAACTGCTTCCAGGATTTGGCTGGTTTTGAACTTCAGAGAGTATATCACAGCCCCCACGTTAATATTTGCCACTCATTGTATAAATAATCACAAAAAAGCCACATAGATGAAAACGCTTTGTCTCAGCATTAGCTCCGGCTCTCTCCCCTTTCTCTCTTTCTCTGTCCTGCACTCTGTGAAGGTCTTGGGCTTTCTGAAGTCTGTTGATCAGCTGTTGGGATTTATATGGCTGCGATCAGGTGGGAGATGGAGATGGAAGTGCCTAATTTAATCCGCTAACAAAAAAAATCTCCCGGGACCAACATTGGACTAGGATGATTTATTGATTTGGTGAGTCGTCCACGATTTCTCTTTTTTTTTTCGTGTATAACAAATTGTCATGTTTTATCATGATGGTGACTATTATACTTTTTTTTGTAAATCATCACAGTAAATGCTAAACTATGACAAGGAAATCAAATCGAAATCAAATGAAAGTTTATTGGTCGCAAACACAGTAGATGTTATAGAGGGTGCAGGGAAATACTTGGTTACGTTTCTTAACAGTACAGTAGAAATGGCAAACAACAACATGAATAATAATGCAAAAGAAGAAAGAAGTAATCCCTAATGTTAGGATGAACCCGAATATCACTGTAACAGTCATCCAAATTCAATCTATGCGTATATACACTAGAAATATACTGATAATGATATAGAATAATCGTAGGCTATAGGATATTTTTGTGTGTTATTGTAGGATTTCATTTGTGCTATATTTTCTAACTAACACATTAAACATTAAACACTAAACATTGAGCATGTTTAGGCTCCTTTTTTAGGGGACAGTAAGTTATCGTAAATTCATTTTTATTTGCCCAGTATATATAAGCTTTGGAGTTCGATGTTTGAAAAAGAAAAGACTGCATCTTCTACCACTTTCACAAAATCTACCCACTCGCTTAATGTTTTCAAACCAACGCTGACGCTAACCACACAACCAAAGACTGGATGTGGCTGGAGGCTTGCAGGTTACTCTTTTACATCACACCCTGTAAACCAATAGTGTTCTTTTTATGCAAATCACAGGAGCTGTGTACCAGAAGGTCCTTTTCCTCAATGATTCCTGTAGGAGCCATATGTGCGCAATTAACGGGATCCAGGAGCAATAGTATCCTTGGTTGTTTGACATGGTGTTCTTTTTGTTCTTTACTGCAGCAGGATGCCTTTGTGTTTGTATCAGTGCCCAGCTAGTCCCCCGCTTACACTGTGCCATAGTATGGGTCAAATGTGCACTGCAGTCCGGATATGATATACAAGTTTTCATACGACTTTAATAATAAGCATAGGCTACGCACATATTCGGTTACCACTATTGCCTATACTGTAGGCTATGCTTACCTTCGACAGAAATAGGCATACTGTAAATATAGGTTTACTTTCGTCAGAATGAAATAAGCACAATCTGTCTATTTTATGTGTGAAGGTTATTGTTTTTATTGTATTATTTCTTAGCCTCGGGGATATAGCCTATGCTTTTCATGCTGATGATAGCAGTTCATAACTACTGCAGATTCACTCCTGACCCTGTCTAGCACACCATATAGAGAGGACTATAAACAACAAAGCCGCTATCCACAACACCGCGGAAACAGGGCATAAAATCACCTTGTTTTGCGGTTAACAAACTCCACCGTACCCTGAGGATAGTCATGAGGGGGTGGCCTGGCTTGTTTATGGAACGGTAGAAAAAAAGACAAGAGAGAACAGTCTATTCTGCTTGCTCCTCGCACGGAATATTCCCTGGAACTGCTGAGTTCAGCTGAAAAAGGCTGGAAAAAATATAGAAGCTCGTGCGCCTGTCATTTGCATAATAATAGTCTGGGATGTTGCTGCAACACCCAAACGTCTTGACGGAACGCAAAACAAAAGGACTCGTTGAAATTTCATTCTCTCATGTGAGTTTTAAACAAGATATATTAAAATGAACTAGTTTTGCTATTCTGCGAATATAAACAGAATGCCTCATGTACCGTTGTGCAGAGGACAAAGAGAAGGTCAAGTTGCTTGTGGCTTGAGGTGTTAGTCAAAATAGAGATACGTTAGATAGATAGGCAAGGCACCTGCATTCTCTCCAGCGATATGGTTGATCCCTCTAGGAGATGCCAAATGAATCCTAATTAAAATCCAGAACTTTTTAAACAGCAGATGCTCAGGCAGTCATGTCAATGTGCACAGTGCAAAGCAGAACATTAGTTAGTCAGTGTAGCAACCTGGTGGAGGAAGGAAATTACTCCACAGCAAGGAGCTCAAGTCAATCATTTGATTTCTCTATAATCATTGGAAATTCAATGACAAATGTATGGCTTGTGTTAACAAATTACCAATGGTTTCTTACCAAATGGCACCCTACTCCCTAAATAGTACAGTTCTTTTGACCATTATGGGCCCTGGTTAATAGTAGTGCACTATATAGGGAATAGGGTTTCATTTGGGACATAGATAATGTTACTGGATCCAGCTGAACACAATAGATTTTAGGGCGAGATGACCATGGCTGGGACTATGTACACCCAACCACCCATATCCTATTTATTTCCCTTAGTCTTAATGTGGTCATTTGCATCACATTGTTAGTTGTAAACAACACAACTCAGAAAGTGCTTAATCTTCCAAGTCAGTTCTTCATTACAAAGATAAGAGGATTTGTTTTCGCACTTTTTATAAGTGGGTGAGAGGAGCTCTCTAAGCCCAATTATCTGCTATAAATCCAGGCCTTGGGATTTCGCACAACTTCCTCTCTGAACAGCTAACCCTTAATTGTCCAGCCTAACGAGAGAAAACACACAGCACGTTGCTGTTAATTAAACACAACTTCTACAACAATAACATTACAACAACATTGCAATAACATTACAATAACATGATGTAATTTCCCTCAAGTCCATGCCATCCATCACCTGTCTACCCCCCAGTTTGTCCCTCGGACTCTCTCCTATATGCATTATAATCTGGTCCACCCACCACCACCACCACCACCACTCCCTCCACCTAACCCCTCTCCACCCCTGCTCCACCTCCCCTCCCTGGGCTTTGTCCCCACCTGGACTCGCTCCTGTATGCATTTTCATCATCTGGTCCACCCACCACCCCCTCCACTCGACCCATCTCCACCCCAGCTCCACCTCCCCTCCCTGGGCTTGGTCCCCACCTGGACATGGTTGATGTGGTCCTGGTCCTGGGAGAGAAGGCAGCTGCAGAGCCTGTCTGGCCTGCCCGTCTGCCTGCCACTACCCTATGCAGGCATGGCAGCTGGATGTAAGCACGGGCCAGGACAGCAGCACCACCTTGATGGAGTGGTGGGTGTGTGGTGGTTGAGGCCCACGGCTGTTTAATGAGAGATGTGCGTGTGTGTGTGTGTGTGTGTGTGTGTGTGTGTGTGTGTGTGTGTGTGTGTGTGTGACATATTAATGATAGACTCAGCTGACTGGTCCATAGGTGAATTAACACGATATGTATATTGATACAGTCGGTTCATGATGTACTATATGGTGATACCCTAATAACTTATGAAGTATATTAACAACATCACTAAGCAAACAAAACATAGTTTTTGGGGAGAACACCTGCTATTAAATATGAGGTCCATCGAAGGTCTAGCACACAGGTTGCCTACTGTTATGGGGAAATGAATGATCCCGAATTAGCATATTCAGACAGCTTTATTATGGTGGATATAAGTACTGAACTATAGATATACTAATCACACTTTGTAACTGAAATGTCATCTATGGATTTGTCCCAAATGGCACCCTATTGACTATTTAGTGAGCTACTTTAGACCAGAGCCCATTTGGTATGCGACCTATGTCATTATTTATAAGATAAGGACAGCTACCTCCTCTACCAAAGCATTGAGTCATCCCTACAGCCCCCACTAACGCATGGTATTAATGCTTATAGATACCACTGCCACCTCAATAAGCAATAAGACTGATAAACATTCAGCCTTAAAATCTCAACAGAAAATATCCCTTCCATTGGCAGACAACAGAATTGTATGGGCCAGTAATGCAGACTTCGTCAGCTCTATAGGTCAGTAAAGGGAATCATGAAACATTAGATGCTATTGTGTGTTCTCCCAACATGAAATTGTGCTGAATTCTTTGCTTTGGGTAAAGTGACTTACCCTCCCTCTCACCCATGCAGGTATTATACTGTATAGCTCGAGAGGTGGAATTGGTCCTCTAATGCATGTTAAAACATATAGATTTCATAAATCTGTAACAGAGGAAAAGTTAGTGCCAGACATCCTAAATCGTGAATGACTTTAGGATTGGAGCTGGGAATAGTTGTAGAGGTTTATAAATGTAATGTAAAGATAGTGTAGCCATCATGCTTCAGAAGCCATCTGTACAATGGACAGCTTCATCAGAGACAAATAACACGTCAGCAGAACTATTTACAATGACAGAGAATCCATATGTGAATCCCTCCTTTAATACCTGTGAATATTTGGATGATGACGCCAGGCCAAAATATTACATTGTTTCCAAATATACACAAATAAAATTGAGTTCACACTGTCTTTGTAAAAAATAAATTAAATAAAAAAATCTTCTGAGAGATCTTGTCTCTTTCCTTTGTCTTTGTTTCTTTTTAAAGCGGTGTTGCTGCTCTGTCCCTGTTGCCTTACATCGTGATTCTATAAGACTTAAGGCCTATAGCAGCCATGCATCAGCCTCTGTCTGGGGGTTCACTGTAGGGTTGAAGTAGATTGCTTTCAGACTATAGGAAGCCTATGTGTGCCAGTGAGGTGCTGCAGTGAGCAGGCTGCAGAGTAGAGGACACATTCATTTACCTCAGAGTGGTACCTGAAGATTTCCCCGGCAGAAAATACACTCTCTGCTTTACCAGCGCTGACAAACGTTCCCTTCCGTTGATCTATTATGAGTTGTATTACAACCAAGGTAAAAGTGCAAATGGCACATATACACAGCTTTTCAGTCATTTCCAGACAGGTATTTAATAGCTCAAGATGGCGCTGTATTTATTGTCCTGTACGTGTTAAGTGAACAAACTATTTCAAACCTTATCTGTTTATGATAATGGGGTGCAGGGGCATATTATCCTGTGGGTAACGTATTGCATATCAAGCAGTCTAGACTCTGTCTATCTAGGCTGATCATATGGGTTTCATCCCACACAACACATGCGTCCTGTCTGCCAGGGGTGTGACTGCCAGGTTCCCCATCTCATCCATCACCTCAGCGCCCTGAAGATGGGGGTACGGTACCCCCTGCTGGGGCCCCCTCTGACCTCTCACCCGCTGACCCCCGTGCATGAATGGTCATTAGAACTGATCTACAAGGAGTGGGCGGGGGGGTTATTGTGTGTGTGTGTGTGTGTGTGTGTGTGTGTGTGTGTGTGTGTGTGTGTGCATGTGTGTGGTGTCAACTTATGTGTGTGTCTCCCATTACTCCATGTCCACCCATCCCAAACGGCCACCACAGTGATATGCATAGCGGCTCACATATGGGTCTTCTCTGGAGAAAATCACCTATCAGTCTAATCTGGGCCAGTCTGGAGACTGGGGCGACATTCATCTTATTTGTCATAACCCGTCTCTGGGGATGGGACCTCCACCAGCCCCCCTACCCCTACTGTTTGGGGGGCTTCCACAGACCCCCTGTATCTCACACTGCCAGGGCCTGAACCTAATTAGATGTGAAAGTTAAAGAAGCTGAAATGGGGACAAAGACAACATTATGCAGATTCATGTTTGATTTAGATTTAGTTCCATTTCCACCCCTTTTTCCTTCGACTTTCAGTTCTGTTTTTGTCATGAAAAATAAAAAGCGTTTGTGAAAGAAAGGCTGAGTCTAACACTGCAAGAGAACCTTGGTGTTTGATGGTTAAATGATTGCTGTTTAAGACGTTTTTCTGGCAGGGCTTTAGTAGTGCTGCCATACTGAGACCAGTGAGAACCTCAGCTATATGAAATACATTAAAGATGACTACAGTGCAACGTATGGAAATTAAACTGGCAAAAATCTAAGAAAGATCAAATACATTTCTGTGAATTGCAACAGTGCAGTTTCTCAAAACATCTTATAGCCAGTCATAGTCTGTCACATAATATCGAGATGAAAATACTGAGATTTTAAGATAACGAACAAGGCACCAAAAGCTTGTTGAGAGACACTGTTGACTATCGCCCACTTATAAGTGACGATTCTTAATCTCCGGGCTCTTCTGACCTTTAATTACCAGCCACACAACACAACATCCACTAACTCCTCTTATCAGACAGAAAAAGGCCTCTCTGCATCATTATATCAGTGTGAAAGCAAGAGCACAGCTAGATGACACACACACACACACACACATACACACACACACAGCCATTGTCATTAGCCTGAGATGGAGAGAGAGAGAGATAGAGAGAAAGAGAGAAAGAGAGCAAGAGAGAGAGAGAGAGAAAGAGAGAGAGAGAAAGAGAGAGAGAGAGAGAGAGAGAGAGAGCAAGAGAAACATCCAGTCCATCGACGCTCTTAATGAAGACCACATCAAGAGATTAGAATAAAGAAAGGCCAAGTGGTAAATTGAGAGTACATATTTGGAGCTGGGAACTCTAACCTGTTTTACATAGAGCATGTCACCAGGGGAATCGAACCAGATTAGCATTTTTATTGCTCGAGCAGAAAGCTCCGTGCAGCCAGCCAGCAGTACCCACCCCTCCCCTTTCCACCCCTCCCAGGCAGGGCCCTGGGCATGGAACCTGGAACTTGGAACATAGAACCTGGAACCTAGAACCTGGAACTTGCATGGAACCTAGAACCTAAAGCTGGAACCTGCATGGAACCTGGAACCCGGAACCTGGAACATAGAACCAAGAACCTGGAACCTGAGACCTAAAACCTAGAACCTGGTACTTGGAACCCCGAACCTGGAACATAGAACCTGGAACCTAAAACCTGGAACCCAGAACCTGGGACTTTGTGAGGCATGCCTCACTGCAGTGTCACCTGTTCTCTGATTTCTCAGCAGCTACACAGCACGTCTGTCTCGGTCATAGAGAGGAGGGGAGAGCAGCGCCTGGCTTAAAGTAAAAAATGTACCGCTGCTCTGTGTGTGGAGAGGTGTGGTTATTTGTGTTCACATTTTTACGGGTATGAAAGTGTTTAGATTTTTTTCTGGTGTGTGTGTGTGTGTGTGTGTGTGTGTGTGTGTGGGGGGGGGGGTGGGTGCCTGTCTGTCTGCCTGCCTGCCTGCCTCCCTGCCTGTGTGCGTGCATGCCAAAATAATACACATCCTTCACACTTTTCTGTAAACAAAAAGATAACCCTCCTGTATAAAACGTGTGAATGAAATGAATATGTGTGTGACTCAAAGGGCTTTGGCACAGAGGCTGTGCAACATCATCAGTCAAGACAAATCCAATGGGGGAGAATGGAGGGGTCTTAACAGAACTGCAGAACTGAGTCTGAGCCCAAGGCAGCGTCAACCCTTCAAATGAAAGGACAAACACACTCTGTAACAGCGTGTTGTCAACACGGGGAAGAGTACACATCAGCGTGTGAGCAACAGTTTTTTCCAGCCTGCCTCACTCTATTTGTTCCGCTTTTCGCTCCTCCATTCCTTTTGGAATCACACAAGGCTGCCGAGGGGCTTCAGTGGGGGAGATGGAAGGAGAGAGGAGCGAACGATGCGGCGGCGCTATCAGATTCCGCTCTGCTTGGCTATTTTCAATTAGTCAGCTTCTTCCCTTCCAGACCTTTATTGCCTCCTCTCTCTCCTCCGACACCACCTGAGGAAGACACCATGTGGAATTCTATTAGGTGTGCAGCTCGTTTTCAGCCAATCAGACGTGGCCGTTCGCCCACTTCTTTATTTTTCGCCCACAATTCTTTATTATTGTTGCTCTCAGGTTCTTTGTCAGTGAAATGGGTTTAGGGATGGGAGGTGAGGTGGAGGCTTGACTATTTAGTTCAGCTCCGATGAGCCTCATGTTCTTCTACTAGGCAGTCAAACAGCTCTTTCTCTGTCTCTCTGTCTCTCTCTCTCTCTGTCTCTCTCTGTCTGTCTCAATCTCTCTCTCTCTGTCTCTCTCTCTGTCTGTCTCAATCTCTCTCTCTCTGTCTCTCTCTCTGTCTGTCTCTCTGTCTGTCTCGCTGTCTCTCTCTGTCTGTCTCAATCTCTCTCTCTCTCTGTCTCTCTCTCTGTCTGTCTCTCTCTCTCTGTCTGTCTCTCTGTCTGTCTCTGTCTCTCTGTCTGTCTCTCTCTGTTACTCCCTCTGTCTGTCTCACTCTCTGTCCGTCTCTCTCTCTGTCTGTCTGTCTCTGTCTCTCTCTCTGTATCTCTCTCGCTCTCTGTCTCTATCTCTGTCTGTCTGTCTGTCTCTTTCTCTCTTCTCTCTGTCTCTTTCTGTCTCAATATCTCTCCCTCCACTACTCAGTAGTCAGCGGTGGTTTGTGCAGCGAGAGCCAATCTCATTATCCTTATTATTAGAGTCTAAGTGTCAAGAGGCAGACATCAGATACAAAGGAATGGGGGCGTAGGTGGCGGATAACTGATAACCTCTCTCTCTCTCTCTCTCTGTATCTCTCTCTCTCTGTATCTCTCTCTGTATCTCTCTCTCTCTCTCTGTATCTCTCTCTCTCTCTCTCTCTCTCTCTGTATCTCTCTCTCTCTCTGTATCTCTCTCTCTATCTCTCTCTCTCTCTCTCCCTCCCTCCCTCCCTCCCTCTCCCTCTCCCTCTCCCTCTACAAGAAGAATTGAGGGTGAGAGCTCGATGGCCTATCACCAGCCCTGTTCACTCCGTGTTGTTGTTATTAGGACTTGGGAGTGCATTAGGGCTAACAGGAGACCATATTATGAGACATAAGGACCTACAGAGGGTTACTATAACTGCTCGTCATCTGTCAGGCTGTGTATGGGTCTAATATCTTACAACCTACAGGGATAGATGAAGTAGTAGTACACCAAAGTGTCATGCAGATGACATTTCATTTACAGTGTTTTTAATGAGAGCAATTCATTAGTACTGGAAGAAAATAATGAAGGTGTCTATTACGTGTGTAATTATTTTACTAGTGTAATGGTGTATTTATATTACCTTATCTCATGTTGACTCAAAACATTTCACATAATCCTGTACCAGTCACCAAAGCACTTTGTTTCCATCAAATCAAAATCCCTCCATTGGTCAATTCAATCAGGGCCCTTTTTGTCTCTTTCCCCGTTTGAATTGTCCTACCCCTGTATTGTCCTAGCTTCCTCCAGAGGGTCTTTGTGTTGTGTTCCACTGTATCCAGACTGGTCTCATTGACTAGACGTAACATAGTAAACATAAATCCGGGACACTAAAATTAGTATGACATTTGACATTTGGTATGGTTACAATAGACAGAAGGCTAAACTAAAGGTGGTTGTCGGGGTGGATGTGTGGACATATAACGCAAACGTCTACCCTAACCTTAACCTTAACCCTTTAAGTTAACCCTTCCTCTAAAATGAACCCAACTCCTAACCTTAACCCATAACCCCTAGCCAGCTAGCTAACGTTAGCATTAGCCACTTAGCCATCCTTAGCTAACATTAGCCACAACAAAGTTGAACATATTGTACAAATGGCCATTCGTAACATATCATACGTATTGTAATATGTAACATATCATATGAAATGGATGATGGACATCCACAAATAAATACATGTACATACCATACAAAATGCAAAATACAATGGCAAGAAAAAGTATGTGAACCCTTTGGAATTACCAGGATTTCTGCATAAATTAGTCATAACATTTGATCTGATCTTTATCGAAGTCACAACAATAGACAAACACAGTGTGCTTAAACTAATAACACACACATTGTATTTCTTGTCTATATTGAATACATCATTTAAACATTCACAGTGTAGGTTGGAGAAAGTATGTGAACCCCTAGGCTAAGGACTTCTCCGAAAACTAATTGGAGTCAGGAGTCAGCTAACCTGGAGTCCAGTCAATGAGACTAGATTATAGATGTTGGTTAGAGCTGCTCTGACCTATACAAAACACTCACAAATTGTGAGTTTGCTATTCACAAGGAGCATTGCCTGATGTGAACCAGGCCTGGAACAAAAGAGATCTCAAAGACCTAAGATTAAGAAGTGTTGACTTGCATAAAGCTGGAAAGGGTTCTTCAGTAAATGGTAAGACACACTTTCTATAAATGGAAAAAGTTCAGCCCTGTCGCTACTCTCCCTATGAGTGGCTGTCCTGCAAAGATGACTACAAGAGCACAGCGCAGATTGCTCAATGATGTTAAGAAGAGTCCTAGACTGTCAGGTAAAGACTTCCAGAAATATCTGGAACATGCTAACATCTCTGTTGTTCTAAACAAGAACGGTGTTCATTGGGAGACATCACAGAAGAAGCCGCTGCTGTCCAAAAAAAACATTGCTGCACCTCTGAAGTTTGCAAAAGAGCACCTGGATGTTCCACAGCGCTACTGGCAAAATATTCTGTGTACAGATTAACCTAAAGTTAAATTGTTTGGAAGGAACACACAACAATATGTGTGGGGGAAAAAAGCACAGCACACCAACATCAAAACCTCATCCCAACTGTAAATTATGGTGGAGGGAGTGTCATGGTTTGGGGCTGCTTTGCTGCCGCAGGGCCTGGACAGCTTGCTATCATCGACGGAAAAAAATGAATTCCCAAGTTTATCAAGACATTTTGCAGGAGAATGTAATGTAATGTAATCTGTCTGCCAATTGAAGCTCAACAGAAGGTGGGTGATGCAAAAGGACAACGACCCAAAACACAGAAGTAAATCAACAACAGAATGGTTTCAACAGAAGAAAATACGCCTTCTGGATTGGCCCAGTCAGAGTCCTGACCTCAACCCGATTGAGATGCTTTGGCATAACCTCAAGAGAGCAGTTCACACCAGACATTACAATAATTTTGCTGAGCTGACACAGTTTTATAAAGAGGAATAGTCCAAAATTCCTCCTGACCGTTGTCTGATCCGCACCTACAGAAAATGTTTGGTCGAGGTCATTGCTGCCAAAGGAGGGTCAACCAGTTATTGAATCCAAGGGTTCACTTACTTTTTCCACCCTGCACTATGAATGTTTACACAGTGTGTTCAATGAGACATGAAAACATATAATTGTTTGTGTGTTATTCTTTTAAGCAGACTGTGTTTGTCTACTGTTTTGACTTAGATGAAAATCAGATCAAATGTTATGACCAATTTATGCAGAAATCCAGGTAATTCCAAAGGGTTTATATACTTTTTTTCTCTCCACTGTATCATACTAAATGGAGTTTTGCAGATGACGTACAGTATAATACAAAATGCTCTGAGACCACATTGCTGTATCACATGGCTGTCTCTATGGAACCCCCCCAGCCCACTGTAATCACTGTGGCTGGGATATAGACAGAGGTTGCTTCCCAAATGGCACCCTATTCCACATTGTGCACTGCTTTTTACCAGAGCCTTGGTCAACCCTGGTCATAAGTAGTGCACTATACAGGGAATAGGGTGCAATTTGGGATGCAGACTGGAGCGAGGAAGGGCTGGAGCTCTGGGTCCCAGGGAAGGCCTGTTCTCTGCTCTGATTGGCTGACTGACAGAGTCTTTATTGTTAACCAACAATACAGAGGGTGGAAGGAAGGCTGAAAGGCTTGCGTGGCTCAGTTGCAGCTCCTGAATCATAACCTCTCTTTGTTCATCTACTGTAAAGCAGACTGGTCTCCAGGAGGGAGAAGCAGACTAGACATATTCAATAGAGGTTATTTAATGGTCAATAGTAGAGCTTCCATTTCAAGCCTGGTTCCTCTCTAGGTTTCTTCCTCCTTTGGAGTGTTTCCTAGCCACTGTGCTTCTGCTTCTGCATTGCTTGCTCTTTGGGGTTTAGGCCGAGCATCTGTAAAGCTCAACTGCTGTTGAAAAAATGGGATTTATTGATTGATGTCAATGATGAAACTCTTGGTATCTGAATGATAAACCTGTTTTACAGCAAAAATAAATAAATAAATTGTGGGTCAATCTGATAGTAAAAACATTCGGAGAGGAATTAGAGAGCACTGACATTAAGTAAATGAACATACATAACATACGTAACAAAATGATGTAGAATTCCTGAGATGGTCACTGTCCACTTTCATGTGGTTCTGAAATTCAGAATGCTGATTATGTTGCTGTCCATTGAAGTGGGGCTGAATCTCCGCTATTATAGTCTCTCAGTATGTGAAGCTTTGGTTGCGAGTTTCTCTTCCTCCCACCTCTTTATCCCTCCCTCCCTCCCTCCATCCCCCCCCCCTCCATCCACCCCTCCATCCCCCCCTCCCTACCTCCCTCCCTCCCTACCTCCCTCCCTCCCTCCATCCACCCCTCCATCCCCCTCCCTACCTCCCTCCCTGCCTCCCTCCACCCCCCCTCCCTCCCTCCCCCTCCCTCCCTCCAGATGGTTGAGGTGAAACAGCCTATCTGTCTCTGAGTTAGGGAGGACATGGGGAGACACACTCCATCAGACATACATAGGCTAGTGTACTGCACACACCCCTAACATCTCCATGTAAACATCTGCATGGACATGACAGCCCACGATGAATCACCACAGACAGACAAGAGGGTCACAGACGTAAATAGACTGTGGTTCTGTCAGGGCCCTGGTCAAAAGTAGTGTATTCTAAAACTAATAGGGTGTCATTTGTTCCTTGACCTCCGCGTGACCCTATCCAGTGTTCACAGTGTCCGTTACTAATAGTAATATAGAAGTAACACACAACTACAATATTGCCCTACCTGTAACTTTCACATTCAAATACAAAGTGCAATAATTCTTAATGTTTTGTACACTCAGTGTATATCTGGCTTATATATTCAATAACAGTACTGGCTAATCTCTGCAACATTGTACAATACCGTATAGTCAAGGTTCAGATTGTAATTCATGACCCCAATGACAAGTGGACAGAAGGCTATCTGTTATTTTGTATCCAACTGGTGTTGTGTGCTACACAGAGAAAGGGACCCTATTTTCAATATGCTATTTACATTTAATTTGTTACAAAAAATCCAGAATGCACCCTAGAGGCTTTAATATTCTGATATTCATAATGAAACATGCTGAAACGCCATTAAAGCCTGGCTATCATTATTTTATTGCCACAATAGTTTTCCTCCCTAGTGTGTGTGTGTGTGTGTGTGTGTGTGTGTGTTCATTCTAATGAACAATCAGAATGACTGTTTTAGTGCGCGCAGTTCAAGTGGCCTATACGTCACCACTGAAGATGTCTCATACAGCACCAGGAGAGAACAGACCTGCCTACAGATGTAGGATCTTCATTTGATCACTCCTTTGTTGCTGAGAATTTTACTGCAATGCAGGAAATGCCAACTTGTAGTGCATTCATTGTTTAAAAAGTATTCTAAAGTTAGTAAAATGTCAGACTTGATTTGTCCTAACGAAAAATGTATCAACCCTTACAAAAACATGTCTGTTAATTATAATCCACATAGTAATTCACATTTCCTGTTGCTGTAGGATTATTTTCCTGCTGTAGCAAACTGGCTCAAATTAAGATCCCAAATCTGTATGACAGAGACTTGAATGTCAGGAGTGGTGGTAGAGATTATATTAAGCAGAATATAATATATATATATATATATATATATAATATCAATTGAAAGTGTCAGTAAAACAATCTTCTCTGTGTTCATCTAACATGCTTAGAGCTCTATTTTTGCTCATGATAATAATAATAATAATACAACCCTATGATAAACCGGGGGTTTAGCCTGTTAATTCATATGGATAACCAGCTTTTCCAATAAACTGCATGATTTGTCTCTCGTCCCCAGACTGTAAGGGACCTAGCGCCCTCTCTCCTTTAAAGATGGGTGCTAGGAAGGAGGACTGCATCGCCACCTAAGTGCTACCTGGCTCTCCAACAACAAAACGCTTCAGGCACGACATCGAGGCAGATGGTTCCACTCCCCCTCTCTCCTCTCTCCTCCCTCTCAGGTAAACCACATACACACACACCCTGGACTACAGTGAGTGATGTTCACTCATGTTCACAGATATCGTCCATTGGAATCATTGCCAAGAGACACAATTTTAAACATCACTTTACAGTGTCCAAACCTATTTAAACCTACTATTATCCTAGACACCTTCATGTTTACTGAAGAAAATGCAGGTTTACTTCCAGTACTGGTTTCCTGCAAGCAAGTATTTATGTATGTTCTGCATTATCTGATATTCATGGTTGCTCAACATAATGAGTCCAATAAACCCACCAATAAGCATCTTCAGTGCTGAAATTGTCTAAATTGTCTAAGTCTGTCTAAACGAAATGTCCTAAGAGGCCAGTATAGGTTGAATGACACCAGCTGGTTTCAGCACAGACAGATTTCATGACTTCCAAAAGGCTGAAATGCTTCTAGACATGAAAGCAGGCAGGCAGCAGACAGCTTGTTTCTTAAAGCCTGGCCAAACGGCTGCAGGGGAGAGGGATGTGGGTGTGGGTGTGGGGGGGTGTTTGCTCACCATCCCTCCATCCCTCCCTCCATCCCTCCAAGTCATGGCAATGCTGTTTGTAAGTCATCCCTCCTCAGAGAGAGAGGGGGAGCCCTGCTTGTTTGTTTTGCGTTGTCTGTGTGTGTCAGTCAACACAGACAACCCTGGTGGAGGCAGGAGGTTGGCTGGAGGGAGTGAACCAACCCGCCCCCCAGCAGTCTGCCAAAGGGCTAATTACAGAATAATAAACAGAGGGGGACACATGTGGCAGATTACTGTTCCCTCTTTTATATCCCAGACCCCTTGTTCATTTCCCAGGCATGCTGGTGTGTGTGTGTGTGT